>NW_025227176.1:0-131981 GCF_018294505.1 Triticum aestivum | reverse complement strand
TGATGGTTTTATGTAGGGAACGTCCCACCTTTGGGGACGAAACGATATCCATTGCCTCTTATTGCTTTCAAATTTTTTTGTCGTGTCAACATAGAACAACAGGAGTGTTGTGTGAAATTTTGTGATTTTTAGGGGTTCATTTGGACATTTTTATGCATTAACTGAGTTTTCAATGCATTTTATGTGCATAATTCAAATTTGAACTACATGCACATGATCCAGTGCATATAAATTGGTTGAAAAATCAAATCTCTGTCCTTGGGTGCATGCTTAGGTCCCATGCAAGAAATGGGAATGAATTTCAAACACCGGGGCACCGTTGATTGGCGGCAAAACATTGAGATGCCTGGTTTTTAAATTCTAGTAATTCCAAAACTAGTCTGATATACATGAAACTTGGCATGCTACCACGGAGCGGCTTCAACATGTCGTGGTACAAATTTTGTCCCATTTGGGGCAGGCTTGGGTATATGATTCTCGAAAAACGGAGCTTCTCACAACAAGCATGATAGTTTTCGGTATGGAACGTCCCATCTATGGGGAGGAAACGATATCCATTGCCTCTTATTGCCTTCAATTTTTTTCTCGTGTCAACATAGAACAACAGGAGTGTTGTGTGAATTTTTCTGATTTTTAGGGGTTCGTTTGGACATTTTTATGCATTAACTGAGTTTTCAATGCATTTTATGTGCATAATTCAAATTTGAACTACATACACATGCTCAAGTGCATATAAATTGGTTGAAAAATCAAATCTGTGTCCTTGGGTGCATGCTTAGGTCCCATGCAAGAAATGGGAATGAATTTCAAGCACCGGGGCACCGTTGATTGCTGGCAAAACACAGAGATGCCTGGTTTTTAAATTCTAGTAAATCCAAAACTCGTCTGAAATTCATGAAACTTGGCATGCTATCATGGAGCGGCATCAACATGCCGTGGTACAAATTTTGTCCTAATTGGGGCAGGTTTGGGTGTATCCTTCTCAAAAAACGGAGCTTCTCACAATAAGCCTGATGGTTTTATGTAGGGAACGTCCCACCTTTGGGGACGAAACGATATCCATTGCCTCTTATTGCTTTCAAATTTTTTTCTCGTGTCAACATAGAACAACAGGAGTGTTGTGTGAATTTTTGTGATTTTTAGGGGTTCATTTGGACATTTTTATGCATTAACTAAGTTTTCAATGCATTTTATGTGCATAATTCAAATTTGAACTACATGCACATGATCCAGTGCATATAAATTGGTTGAAAAATCAAATCTGTGTCCTTGGGTGCATGCTTAGGTCCCATGCAAGAAATGGGAATGAATTTCAAACACCGGGGCACCGTTGATTGGCGGCAAAACATTGAGATGCCTGGTTTTTAAATTCTAGTAATTCCAAAACTAGTCTGATATTCATGAAACTTGGCATGCTACCACGGAGCGGCTTCAACATGTCGTGGTACAAATTTTGTCCCATTTGGGGCAGGCTTGGGTATATGATTCTCGAAAAACGGAGCTTCTCACAACAAGCATGATAGTTTTCGGTATGGAACGTCCCATCTATGGGGAGGAAACGATATCCATTGCCTCTTATTGCCTTCAATTTTTTTTCTCGTGTCAACATAGAACAACAGGAGTGTTGTGTGAATTTTTGTGATTTTTAGGGGTTCGTTTGGACATTTTTATGCATTAACTGAGTTTTCAATGCATTTTATGTGCATAATTCAAATTTGAACTACATGCACATGCTCCAGTGCATATAAATTGGTTGAAAAATCAAATCTGTGTCCTTGGGTGCATGCTTAGGTCCCATGCAAGAAATGGGAATGAATTTCAAACACCGGGGCACCGTTGATTGCCGGCAAAACACAGAGATGCCTGGTTTTTAAATTCTAGTAAATCCAAAACTCGTCTGAAATTCATGAAACTTGGCATGCTATCATGGAGCGGCATCAACATGCCGTGGTACAAATTTTGTCCTAATTGGGGCAGGTTTGGGTGTATGCTTCTCAAAAAACGGAGCTTCTCACAATAAGCCTGATGGTTTTATGTAGGGAACGTCCCACCTTTGGGGACGAAACGATATCCATTGCCTCTTATTGCTTTCAAATTTTTTTCTCGTGTCAACATAGAACAACAGGAGTGTTGTGTGAATTTTTGTGATTTTTAGGGGTTCATTTGGACATTTTTATGCATTAACTGAGTTTTCAATGCATTTTATGTGCATAATTCAAATTTGAACTACATGCACATGATCCAGTGCATATAAATTGGTTGAAAAATCAAATCTGTGTCCTTGGGTGCATGCGTAGGTCCCATGCAAGAAATGGGAATGAATTTCAAACACCAGGGCACCGTTGATTGCCGGCAAAACATTGAGATGCCTGGTTTTTAAATTCTAGTAATTCCAAAACTAGTCTGATATTCATGAAACTTGGCATGCTACCACGGAGCGGCTTCAACATGTCGTGGTACAATTTTTTTCCCATTTGGGCCAGGCTTGGGTATATGATTCTCGAAAAACGGAGCTTCTCACAATAAGCATGATAGTTTTCGGTATGGAACGTCCCATCTATGGGGAGGAAACGATATCCATTGCCTCTTATTGCCTTCAAAATTTTTTCTCGTGTCAACATAGAACAACAGGAGTGTTGTGTGAATTTTTGTGATTTTTAGGGGTTCGTTTGGACATTTTTATGCATTAACTGAGTTTTCAATGTATTTTATGTGCATGATTCAAATTTGAACTACATGCACATGCTACAGTGCATATAAATTGGTTGAAAAATCAAATCTGTGTCCTTGGGTGCATGCTTAGGTCCCATGCAAGAAATGGGAATGAATTTCAAACACCGGGGCACCGTTGATTGCCGGTAAAACATTGAGATGCCTGGTTTTTAAATTCTAGTAATTCCAAAACTAGTCTGATATTCATGAAACTTGGCATGCTATCACGGAGCGGCTTCAACATGTCGTGGTACAAATTTTGTCCCATTTGGGGCAGGCTTGGGTATATGATTCTCGAAAAACGGAGCTTCTCACAACAAGCATGATGGTTTTCGGTATGGAACGTCCCACCTATTGGGAGGAAATGATATCCATTGCCTCTTATTGCCTTCAATTTGTTTTCTCGTGTCAACATAGAACAACAAGAGTGTTGTGTGAATTTTTGTGATTTTTAGGGGTTCGTTTGGACATTTTTATGCATTAACTGAGTTTTCAATGCATTTTATGTGCATAATTCAAATTTGAACTACATGCACATGCTCCAGTGCATATAAATTGGTTGAAAAATCAAATCTGTGTCCTTGGGTGCATGCTTAGGTCCCATGCAAGAAATGGGAATGAATTTCAAACACCGGGGCACCGTTGATTGCCGGCAAAACATTGAGATGCCTGGATTTTATATTCTAGTAAATCCAAAACTCGTCTGAAATTCATGAAACTTGGCATGCTATCACGGAGCGGCTTCAACATGTCGTGGTACAAATTTTGTCCCATTTGTGCAGGCTTGGGTATATGATTCTCGAAAAACGGAGCTTCTCACAACAAGCATGATGGTTTTTGGTATGGAACGTCCCACCTATGGGGAGGAAACGATATCCATTGCCTCTTATTGCTTTCAATTTTTTTTCTCGTGTCAACATAGAACAACAGGAGTGTTGTGTGAATTTTTGTGATTTTTCGGGGTTCGTTTGGACATTTTTCTGCATTAACTGAGTTTTCAATGTATTTTATGTGCATAATTCAAATTTGAACTACATGCACATGCTCCAGTGCATATAAATTGGTTGAAAAATCAAAACTGTGTCCTTGGGTGCATGCTTAGGTCCCATGCAAGAAATGGGAATGAATTTCAAACACCGGGGCACCGTTGATTGCCGGCAAAACACAGAGATGCCTGGTTTTTAAATTCTAGTAAATCCAAAACTCGTCTGAAATTCATGAAACTTGGCATGCTATCATGGAGCGGCATCAACATGCCGTGGTACAAATTTTGTCCTAATTGGGGCAGGTTTGGGTGTATGCTTCTCAAAAAACGGAGCTTCTCACAACAAGCATGATGGTTTTTGGTAGGGAACGTCCCACCTTTAGGGACGAAACGATATCCATTGCCTCTTATTGCTTTCAATTTTTTTTCTCGTGTCAACATAGAACAACAGGAGTGTTGTGTGAATTTTTGTGATTTTTAGGGGTTCATTTGGACATTTTTATGCATTAACTGAGTTTTCAATGCATTTTATGTGTATAATTCAAATTTGAACTACATGCACATGATCCAGTGCATATAAATAGGTTGAAAAATCAAATCTGTGTCCTTGGGTGCATGCGTAGGTCCCATGCAAGAAATGGGAATGAATTTCAAACACCGGGGCACCGTTGATTGCCGGCAAATCATTGAGATGCCTGGTTTTTAAATTCTAGTAATTCCAAAACTAGTCTGATATTCATGAAACTTGGCATGCTATCACAGAGCGGCTTCAACATGTCGTGGTACAAATTTTGTCCCATTGGGGCAGGCTTGGGTATATGATTCTCGAAAAACTGAGCTTCTCACAACAAGCATGATGGTTTTCGGTATGGAACGTCCCACCTATGGGGAGGAAACGATATCCATTGCCTCTTATTGCTTTCAATTTTTTTCTCGTGTCAACATAGAACAACATGAGTGTTGTGTGAATTTTTGTGATTTTTCTGGGTTCGTTTGGACATTTTTCTGCATTAACTGAGTTTTCAATGTATTTTATGTGCATAATTCAAATTTGAACTACATGCACATGCTCCAGTGCAGATAAATTTGTTGAAAAATCAAAACTGTGTCCTTGGGTGCATGCTTAGGTCCCATGCAAGAAATGGGAATGAATTTCAAACACCGGGGCACCGTTGATTGCCGGCAAAACACAGAGATGCCTGGTTTTTAAATTCTAGTAAATCCAAAACTTGTCTAAAATTCATGAAACTTGGCATGCTATCATGGAGCGGCATCAACATGCCGTGGTACAAATTTTGTCCTAATTGGGGCAGGTTTGGGTGTATGCTTCTCAAAAAACGGAGCTTCTCACAACAAGCATGATGGTTTTTGGTAGGGAACGTCCCACCTTTGGGGACGAAACGATATCCATTGCCTCTTATTGCTTTCAAATTTTTTTCTCGTGTCAACATAGAACAACAGGAGTGTTGTGTGAATTTTTGTGATTTTTAGGGGTTCATTTGGACATTTTTATGCATTAACTGAGTTTTCAATGCATTTTATGTGCATAATTCAAATTTGAACTACATGCACATGATCCAGTGCATATAAATTGGTTGAAAAATCAAATCTGTGTCCTTGGGTGCATGCTTAGGTCCCATGCAAGAAGTGGGAATGAATTTCGAACACCGGGGCACCGTTGATTGCCGGCAAAACATTGAGATGCCTGGTTTTTAAATTCTAGTAATTCCAAAACTAGTCTGATATTCATGAAACTTGGCATGCTATCACGGAGCGGCTTCAACATGTTGTGATACAAATTTTGTCCCATTTGGGGCAGGCTTGGGTATATGATTCTCGAAAAACGGAGCTTCTCACAATAAGCATGATGGTTTTCGGTATGGAACGTCCCACCTATGGGGAGGAAACGATATCCATTGCCTCTTATTGCCTTCAAATTTTTTTCTCGTGTCAACATAGAACAACAAGAGTGTTGTGTGAATTTTTGTGATTTTTAGGGGTTCGTTTGGATATTTTTATGCATTAACTGAGTTTTCAATGCATTTTATGTGCATAATTCAAATTTGAACTACATGCAATGCTCCAGTGCATATAAATTGGTTGAAAAATCAAATCTGTGTCCTTGGGTGCATGCTTAGGTCCCATGCAAGAAATGGGAATGAATTTCAAACACCGGGGCACCGTGGATTGCCGGCAAAACATTGAGATGCCTGGTTTTTAAATTCTAGTAATTCCAAAACTAGTCTGATATTCATGAAACTTGGCATGCTATCACAGAGCGGTTTCAACATGTCGTGGTACAAATTTTGTCCCATTTGGGGCAGGCTTGGGTATATGATTCTCGAAAAACAGAGCTTCTCACAACAAGCATGATGGTTTTCGGTATGGAACGTCCCACCTATGGGGAGGAAACGATATCCATTGCCTCTTATTGCTTTCAAATTTTTTTCTCGTGTCAACATAGAACAACAGGAGTGTTGTGTGAATTTTTGTGATTTTTCAGGGTTCGTTTGGACATTTTTCTGCATTAACTGAGTTTTCAATGTATTTTATGTGCATAATTCAAATTTGAACTACATGCCCATGCTCCAGTGCATATAAATTGGTTCAAAAAATAAAAACTCTGTCCTTGGGTGCATGCTTAGGTCCCATGCAAGAAATGGGAATGAATTTCAAACACCGGGGCACTGTTGATTGCCGGCAAAACACAGAGATGCCTGGTTTTAAAATTCTAGTAAATCCAAAACTCGTCTGAAATTCATGTAACTCGGCATGGTATCATCGAGCGGCATCAACATGGCATGATGGTTTGGGTATATGTTTCTCACAAACCGGAGCTTCTCACAACAAGCATGATGGTTTTCGGTAGGGAACGTCCCACCTTTGGGGACAAAACGATATCCATTGCCTCTTATTGCTTTCAAATTTTTTTTTCGTGTCAACATAGAACAACAGGAGTGTTGTGTGAATTTTTGTGATTTTTCGGGGTTCGTTTGGACATTTTTATGCATTAACTGAGTTTTCAATGCATTTTATGTGCATAATTCAAATTTGAACTACATGCACATGCTCCATTGCATATAAATTGGTTGAAAAATCAAATCTGTGTCCTTGGGTGCATGCTTAGGTCCCATGCAAGTAATGGGAATGAATTTCAAACACCGGGGCACCGTTGATTGCCGGCAAAACATTGAGATGCCTGGTTTTTATATTCTAGTAAATCCAAAACTCGTCTGAAATTCATGAAACTTGGCATGCTATCATGGAGCGGCATCAACATGCCGTGGTACAAATTTTGTCCTAATTGGGGCAGGTTTGGGTGTATGCTTCTCAAAAAACGGAGCTTCTCACAACAAGCATGATGGTTTTTGGTAGGGAACGTCCCACCTTTGGGGACGAAACGATATCCATTGCCTCTTATTGCTTTCAATTTTTTTCTCGTGTCAACATAGAACAACAGGAGTGTTGTGTGAATTTTTGTGATTTTTAGGGGTTCATTTGGACATTTTTGTGCATTAACTGAGTTTTCAATGCATTTTATGTGCATAATTCAAAATTGAACTACATGCACATGATCCAGTGCATATAAATTGGTTGAAAAATCAAATCTGTGTCCTTGGGTGCATGCTTAGGTCCCATGCAAGAAATGGGAATGAATTTCAAACACCGGGGCACCGTTGATTGCCGGCAAAACATTGAGATGCCTGGTTTTCAAATTCTAGTAATTCCAAAACTAGTCTGATATTCATGAAACTTGGCATGCTATCACGGAGCGGCTTCAACATGTCGTGGTACAAATTTTGTCCTATTTGGGGCAGGCTTGGGTATATGATTCTCGAAAAATGGAGCTTCTCACAACAAGCATGATGGTTTTCGGTATGGAACGTCCCATCTATGGGGAGGAAACGATATCCATTGCCTCTTATTGCCTTCAATTTTTTTCTCGTGTCAACATAGAACAACAGGAGTGTTGTGTGAATTTTTGTGATTTTTAGGGGTTCGTTTGGACATTTTTATGCATTAACTGAGTTTTCAATGCATTTTATGTGCATAATTCAAATTTGAACTACATGCACATACTCCAGTGCATATAAATTGGTTGAAAAATCAAATCTGTGTCCTTGGGTGCATGCTTAGGTCCCATGCAAGAAATGGGAATGAATTTCAAACACCGGGCCACCGTTGATTGCCGGCAAAACATTGAGATGCCTGGTTTTTAAATTCTAGTAATTCCAAAACTAGTCTAATATTCATGAAACTTGGCATGCTATCACGGAGCGGCTTCAACATGTCGTGGTACAAATTTTGTCCCATTTGGGGCAGGCTTGGGTATATGATTCTCGAAAAACGGAGCCTCTCACAAACTGCATGATGGTTTTCGGTATGGAACGTCCCACCTATGGGGAGGAAACGATATCCATTGCCTCTTATTGCTTTCAATTTTTTTTCTCGTGTCAACGTAGAACAACAGGAGTGTTGTGTGAAATTTTGTGATTTTTCGGGGTTCGTTTGGACATTTTTCTGCATTAAGTGAGTTTTCAATGTATTTTTTGTGCATAATTCAAATTTCAACTACATGCAGATGCTCCAGTGCATATAAATTGGTTGAAAAATCAAATCTATGTCCTTGGGTGCATGCTTAGGTCCCATGCAAGAAATGGGAATGAATTTCAAACACCGGGGCACCGTTGATTGCAGGCAAAACATAGAGATGCCTGGTTTTTAAATTCTAGTAAATCCAAAACTCGTCTGAAATTCATGTAAGTTGCCATGCAATCATGCAGTGGCATCAACATGCATGGTACAAATTTTGTCCCATCTGGGGCTGGTTTGGGTATATGCTTCTCACAAACCGGACCTTCTCACAACAAGCATGATGGTTTTCGGTAGGGAACGTCCCACCTTTGGGGACGAAACGATATCCATTGCCTCTTATTGCTTTCAAATTTTTTTCTCGTGTCAATATAGAACAACAGGAGTGTTGTGTGAATTTTTGTGATTTTTCGGGGTTCGTTTGGACATTTTTATGCATTAACTGAGTTTTCAATGCATTTTATGTGCATAATTCAAGTTTGAACTACATGCACATGCTCCATTGCATATAAATTGGTTGAAAAATCAAATCTGTGTCCTTGGGTGCATGCTTAGGTCCCATGCAAGTAATGGGAATGAATTTCAAACACCGGGGCACCGTTGATTGCCGGCAAAACATTGAGATGCCTGGTTTTTATATTCTAGTAAATCCAAAACTCGTCTGAAATTAATGAAACTTGGCATGCTATCATGGAGCGGCATCAACATGCCGTGGTACAAATTTTGTACCATTTGGGGCAGGTTTGGGTATATGCTTCTCACAAACCGGAGTTTCTCACAACAAGCAAGATGCTTTTCGGTAGGGAACGTCCCACCTCTAGGGACGAAACGATATCCATTGCCTCTTATTGCTTGCAAATTTTTTTCTCGTGTAAACATAGAACAACAGGAGTGTTGTGTGAATTTTCCGGGTTCGTTTGGACATTTTTATGCATTAACTGAGTTTTCAATGCATTTTATGTGCATAATTCAAATTTGAACTACATGCACATGCTCCAGTGCATATAAATTGGTTGCAAAATCAAATATGTGTCCTTGGGTGCATGCTTAGGTCCCATGCAAGTAATGGGAATGAATTTAGAACACCGGGGAACCGTTGATTGTCGGCAAAACATTGAGATGCCTGGTTTTTATATTCTAGTAAATCCAAAACTCGTTTGAAATTCATGAAACTTGGCATGCTATCATGGAGCGGCATCAACATGCCGTGGTACAAATTTTGTCCTATTTGGGGCAGGTTTGGGTGTATGCTTCTCAAAAAACGGAGCTTCTCAAAACAACCATGATGGTTTTCGGTAGGGAACGTCCCACCTTTGGGGACAAAACGATATCCATTGCCTCTTATTGCTTTCAAATTTTGTTCTCGTGTCAACATGGAACAACAGGATTGTTGTGTGAATGTTTGTGATTTTTCGGGGTTCGTTTGGACATTTTTATGCATTAACTGAGTTTTCAATGCATTTATGTGTATAATTCAAATTTGAACTACATACACATGCTCCAGTGCATATAAATTGGTTGAAAAATCAAATCCGTGTCCTTGATTGCATGCTTAGGTCCCATGCAAGAAATGGGAATGAATTTCAAACACCGGGGCACCATTGATTGCCGGCAAAACATAGAGATGCCTGGTTTTTAAATTCTAGTAAATCCAAAACTTGTCAGATATTCATGAAACTTGGCATGCTATCACGGAGCGGCATCAACATGTCGTGGTACAAATTTTGTCCCTTTTGGGGCAGGCTTGGGTATACGATTCTCAAAAAACGGAGCTTCTCACAACAAGCATGATGGTTTTCGGTAGGGAACGTCCCACCTCTGGGGACGAAACGATATCCATTGTCTCTTATTGCTTGCAATTTGTTTTTCTCGTGTCAACATAGAATAACAGGAGTGTTGTGTGATTTTTTGTGAATTTTCGGGGTTCGTTTGGACATTTTTATACATTAACTGAGTTTTCAATGCATTTTATGTGCATAATTCAAATTTGAACTACATGCACATGCTACAGTGCATATAAATTGCTTGAAAAATAAAATCTGTGTCCTTGGGTGCATGCTTAGGTCCCATGCAAGAAATGGGAATGAATTTCAAACACCGGGGCAACCTTGATGGCTGGCAAAACATTGAGATGCCTCGTTTTTAAATTCTAGTAATTCCAAAACTAGTCTGATATTCATGAAACTTGGCATGCTATCACGGAGCGGCTTCAACATGTCGGGGTACAAATTTTGTCCCATTTGGGGCAGGCTTGGGTATATGATTGACGAAAAACGGAGCTTCTCACAACAAGCATGATGGTTTTCGGTATGGAACATCCCACCTATGGGGAGGAAACGATATCCATTGCCTCTTATTGCTTTCAAAATTTTTTCTCGTGTCAACGTAGAACAACAGGAGTGTTGTGTGAATTTTTGTGATTTTTCGGGGTTCGTTTGGACATTTTTCTGCATTAACTGAGTTTTCAGTGCATTTTATGTGCATAATTCAAATTTGAACTACATGCACATGCTCCAGTGCATATAAATTGGTTGAAAAATCAAATCTGTGTCGTTGGGTGCATGCTTAGGTCCCATGCAAGAAATGGGAATGAATTTCAAACACTGGGGCATCGTTGATTGCCGGCAAAAACATTGAGATGCCTGGTTTTTATATTCTAGTAAATCCAAAACTCGTCTGAAATTCATGAAACTTGGCATGCTATCATGGAGCGGCATCAACATGCCGTGGTAAAAATTTTGTCCTATTTGGGGCAGGTTTGGGTGTATCCTTCTCAAAAAACGGACCTTCTCAAAACAAGCATGATGGTTTTCGGTAGGGAACATCCCACCTGTGGGGACGAAATGGTATCCATTGCCTCTTATTGCTTTCAAATACATTTCTCGTGTCAACATAGAACAACAGGAGTGCTGTGTGAATTTTTTTGATTTTTCGGGGTTCATTTGGACATTTTTATGCATTAACTGAGTTTTCAATGCATTTTATATGCATAATTAAAATTTGAACTACATGCACATGCTCCAGTGCATATAAATTGGTTGAAAAATCAAATATGTGTCCTTGGGTGCATGCTTAGGTCCCATGCAAGAAATGGGAATGAATTTCAAACACCGGGGCACCGTTGATTGCCGGCAAAACATAGAGATGCCTGGTTTTTAAATTCTAGTAAATCCAAAACTTGTCAGATATTCATGAAACTTGGCATGCTATCACGAAGCGGCATCAACATGTCGTGGTACAAATTTTGTCCCATTTGGGGCAGGCTTGGGTATACGATTCTCAAAAAACGCAGCTTCTCACAACAAGCATGATGGTTTTCGGTAGGGAACGTCCCACCTCTGGGGACGAAACGATATCCATTGTCTCTTCGTGCTTGCATTTTTTTTCTGGTGTCAACATAGAACAACAGGAGTGTTGTGTGATTTTTTGTGATTTTTCGGGGTTCGTTTGGACATTTTTATACATTAACTGAGTTTTCAATGCATTTTATGTGCATAATTCAAATTTGAACTACATGCACATGCTACAGTGCATATAAATTGCTTGAAAAATCAAATCTGTGTCCTTGGGTGCATGCTTAGGTCCCATGCAAGAAATGGGAATGAAGTTCAAACACCGGGGCAACGTTGATGGCCGGCAAAACATTGAGATGCCTCGTTTTTAAATTCTAGTAATTCCAAAACTACTCTGATATTCATGAAACTTGGCATGCTATCACGGAGCGGCTTCAACATGTCGTGGTACAAATTTTTTCCCATTTGGGGCAGGCTTGGGTATATGATTCACGAAAAACGGAGCTTCTCACAACAAGCATGATGGTTTTCGGTATGGAACGTCCCACCTATGGGGAGGAAACGATATCCATTGCCTCTTATTGCTTTCAAATTTTTTTCTCGTGTCAACGTAGAACAACAGGAGTGTTGTGTGAATTTTTGTGATTTTTCGAGGTTCGTTTGGACGTTTTTCTGCATTAACTGAGTTTTCAGTGCATTTTATGTGCATAATTCAAATTTGAACTACATGCACATGCTCCAGTGCATATAAATTGGTTGAAAAATCAAATCTGTGTCGTTGGGTGCATGCTTAGGTCCCATGCAAGAAATGGGAATGAATTTCAAACACTGGGGCATCGTTGATTGCCGGCAAAAACATTGAGATGCCTGGTTTTTATATTCTAGTAAATCCAAAACTCGTCTGAAATTCATGAAACTTGGCATGCTATCATGGAGCGGCATCAACATGCCGTGGTAAAAATTTTGTCCTATTTGGGGCTGGTTTGTGTGTATCCTTCTCAAAAAACGGACCTTCTCAAAACAAGCATGATGGTTTTCGGTAGGGAACGTCCCACCTTTGTGGACGAAATGGTATCCATTGCCTCTTATTGCTTTCAAATACATTTCTCGTCTCAACATAGAACAACAGGAGTGCTGTGTGAATTTTTTTGATTTTTCGGGGTTCATTTGGACATTTTTATGCATTAACTGAGTTTTCAATGCATTTTATATGCATAATTAAAATTCGAACTACATGCACATGCTCCAGTGCATATAAATTGGTTGAAAAATCAAATCTGTGTCCTTGGGTGCATGCTTAGGTCCCATGCAAGATATGGGAATGAATTTCAAACACCGGGGCACCGTTGATTGCCGGCAAAACATTGAGATGCCTGGTTTTGAAATTCTAGTAAATCCAAAACTAGTCTGATATTCATGAAACTTGGCATGCTATCACGGAGCGGCATCAACATGTCGTGGTACAAATTTTATCCCATTTGGGGCAGGCTTGGGTATACGATTCTCAAAAAATGGAGCTTCTCACAACAAGCATGATGGTTTTCGGTAGGGAACGTCCCACCTTTGGGGACGAAACGATATACATTGCCTCTTATTGCTTTAAATTTTTTTTCTCGTGTCAACATAAAACAACAGGAGTGTTGTGTGAATTTTTGTGAATTTTCGGGGTTCTTTTGGACATTTTTATGCATTAACTGAGTTTTCAATGCATTTTATGTGCATAATTCAAATTTGAACTACATGCACATGCTCCAGTGCATATAAATTGGTTGCAAAATCAAATATGTGTCCTTGGGTGCATGCTTAGGTCCCATGCAAGTAATGGGAATGAATTTAGAACACCGGGGCACCGTTGATTGTCGGCAAAACATTGAGATGCCTGGTTTTTATATTCTAGTAAATCCAAAACTCGTCTGAAATTCATGAAACTTGGCATGCTATCATGGAGCGGCATCAACATGGCGTGGTACAAATTTTGTCCTATTTGGGGCAGGTTTGGGTGTATGCTTCTCAAAAAACGGAGCTTCTCAAAACAAGCATGATGGTTTTCGGTAGGGAACGTCCCACCATTGGGGACGAAACGATATCCATTGCCTCTTATTGCTTTCAAATTTTTTTCACATGTCAACATAGAACAACAGGAGTGTTTTGTGAATTTTTGTGATTTTTTGGGGTTCATTTGGACATTTCTATGCATTAACTGAGTTTTCAATGCATTTTATGTGCATATTTAAAATTTGAACTACATGCACATGCTCCATTGCATATAAATTGGTTGAAAAATCAAATCTGTCTCCTTGGGTGCATGCTTAGGTCCCATGCAAGAAATGGGAATGAATTTCAAACACGGGGGCACTGTTGATTGCCGGCAAAACATTGAGATGCCTGGGTTTGAAATTCTAGTAAATACAAAACTAGTCTGATATTCATGAAACTTGGCATGCTATCACGGAGCGGGATCAACATGTCGTGGTACAAATTTTGTCCCATTTGGGGCAGGCTTGGGTATATGATTCTCAAAAAAGGAGCTTCTCACAACAAGCATGATGGTTTTCGGTAGGGAACGTCCCACCTTTGGGGACGAAACGATATCCATTGCCTCTTATTGCTTTCAAATTTTTTTCACATGTCAACATAGAACAATAGGAGTGTTTTGTGAATTTTTGTGAATTTTTGGGGTTCATTTGGACATTTCTATGCATTAACTGAGTTTTCAATGCATTTTATGTGCATATTTAAAATTTGAACTACATGCACATGCTCCATTGCATATAAATTGGTTGAAAAATCAAATCTGTCTCCTTGGGTGCATGCTTAGGTCCCATGCAAGAAATGGGAATGAATTTCAAACACGGGGGCACTGTTGATTGCCGGCAAAACATTGAGATGCCTGGTTTTGAAATTCTAGTAAATCCAAAACTAGTCTGATATTCATGAAACTTGGCATGCTATCACGGAGTGGGATCAACATGTCGTGGTACAAATTTTGTCCCATTTGGGGCAGGCTTGGGTATATGATTCTCAAAAAAATAGCTTCTCACAACAAGCATGATGGTTTTCGGTAGGGAACGTCCCACCTTTGGGGACGAAACGATATCCATTGCCTCTTGTTGCTTTCAATTTTTTTCTCATGTCAACATAGAACAACATGATTCTTGTGTGAATTTTTGTGATTTATCGGGGTTCGTTTGGACATTTTTATGCATTAACTGAGTTTTTAATGCATTTTATGTGCATAATTCAAATTTGAACTACATGCACATGCTCCAGTGCATATAAATTGGTTGAAAAATCAAATCTGTGTCCTTGGGTGCATGCTTAGGTCCCATGCAAGAAATGGGAATGAATTTCAAACAACGGGGCACCGTTGATTGCCGGCAAAACATAGAGATGCCTGGTTTTTAAATTCTAGTAAATCCAAAACTCATCTGAAATTCATGAAACTTGGCATGCTATCATGGGGCGGCATCAACATGCCATGGTACATATTTTGTCCCATTTCGGGTCGGTTTGGGTATTTGCTTCTCACAACAAGCATGATGGTTTTCGGTAGGGAACGTCCCACCATTGGGGACGAAACGATATCCATTGCCTCTTATTGCCTTCAAATTTTTTTCTCGTGTCAACATAGAACAACAGGAGTGTTGTGTGAATTTTTGTGATTTTTCGGGGTTCATTTGGACATTTTTATGCATTAACTGAGTTATCAATGCATTTTACGTGCATAATTCAAATTTGAACTACATGCACATGCTCCAGTGCATATAAATTGGTTGAAAAATCAAATCTGTGTCCTTGGGTGCATGCTTAGGTCCCATGCAAGAAATGGGAATGAATTTCAAACTCCGGGGCACCGTTGATTGCCGGCAAAACATTGAGATGCCTGGTTTTTAAAATCTAGTAAATCCAAAACTTGTCTGATATTCATGAAACTTGGCATGCTATCACGGAGCGGCATCAACATGGCGTGGTACAAATTTTGTCCCATTTGGGGCAGGCTTGGGTATATGATTCTCAAAAAACGGAGCTTCTCACAACAAGCATGATGGTTTTCGATAGGGAACGTCCCACCTTTGGGGACGAAACGATATCCATCGCCTCTTATTGCTTTCAAATTTTTTCTCGTATCAACGTAGAACAACAGGAGTGTTGTGTGTATTTTTGTGATTTTTCGGGGTTCGTTTGGACATTTTTATGCATTAACTGAGTTTTCAATGCATTTTGTGTGCATAATTCAAATTTGAACTACATGCACATGCTACAGTGCATTTAAATTGGTTGAAAAATCAAATATGTGTCCTTTGGTGCATGCTTAGGTCCCATGCTAGAAATGGGAATGAATTTCAAACACCGGGGCACCGTTGATTGCCGGCAAAACGTAGAGATGCCTGGTTTTTAAATTCTAGTAAATCCAAAACTAGTCTGATATTCATGAAACTTGGCATGCTATCACGGAGCGGCATCAACATGTCGTGGTACAAATTTTGTCCCATTTGGGGCAGGCTTGGGTATATGCTTCTCACAAACCGGAGTTTCTCACAACAAGCATGATGGCTTTCGGTAGGGAACTTCCCACCTCTGGGGACGAAACGATATCCATTGCCTCTTATTGCTTGCAATTTTTTTTCTCGTGTCAACATAGAACAACAGGAGTGTTGTGTGAATTTTCGGGGTTCGTTTGGACATTTTTATGCACTAACTGAGTTTTCAATGCATTTTATGTGCATAATTGAAATTTGAACTACATGCACATGCTCAAGTGCATATAAATTGGTTGAAAAATCAAATATGTGTCCTTGGGTGCATGCTTAGGTCCCATGCAAGAAATGGGAATGAATTTCAAACATCGGGGCATCGTTGATTGCCGGCAAAACATTGAGATGCCTGGTTTTTATATTCTAGTAAATCCAAAACTCGGCTCAAATTCATGAAACTTGGCTCAAACAGGAGTGTTGTGTGATTTTTCGGGGTTCATTTGGACATTTTTATGCATTAACTGAGTTTTCAATGCATTTTATGTGCATAATTCAAATTTGAACTACATGCACATGCTCCAGTGCATATAAATTGGTTGAAAAATCAACTCTGTGTCCTTGGGTGCATGCTTAGGTCCCATGCAAGAAATGGGAATGAATTTCAAACACCGGGGCACCGTTGATTGCCGGCAAAACATTGAGATGCCAGGTTTTTAAATTCTAGTAAATCCAAAACTTGTCTGATATTCATGAAACTTGGCATGCTATCACGGAGCGGCATCAACATGGCGTGGTACAAATTTTGTCCCATTTGGGGCAGGCTTGGGTATATGATTCTAAAAAAACGGAGCTTCTCACAACAAGCATGATGGTTATCGGTAGGGAACGTCGCACCTTTGGGGACGAAACGATATCCATTGCCTCTTATTGCTTTCAAATTTTTTTCTCGTATCAACGTAGAACAACAGGAGTGTTGTGTGAATTTTTGTGATTTTTCGGGGTTCGTTTGGACATTTTTATGCATTAACTGAGTTTTCAATGCATTTTATGTGCATAATTCAAATTTGAACTACATGCACATGCTCCGGTGCATATAAATTGGTTGCAAAATCAAATATGTGTCCTTTGGTGCATGCTTAGGTCCCATGCAAGAAATGGGAATGAATTTCAAACACCGGGGCACCGTTGATTGCCGGCAAAACATAGAGATGCCTTGTTTTTAAATTCAAGTAAATCCAAAACTCATCTGAAATTCATGAAACTTGGCATGCTATCATGGAGCGGCATCAACATGCCATGGTACAAATTTTGTCCCATTTCGGGCCGGTTTGGGTATTTGCTTCTCACAACAAGCATGATGGTTTTTGGTAGGGAACGCCCACCTCTTGGGACGAAACGATATCCATTACCTCTTAGTGCTTGCAATTTTTTTTTCTCGTGTCAACATACAACAACAGGAGTGTTGTGTGAATTTTTGTGAATTTTCGGGGTTCGTTTGGACATTTTTATGCACTAACTGAGTTTTCAATGCATTTTATGTGCATAATTCAAATTTGAACTACATGCACATGCTCCAGTGCATATAAATTGGTTGAAAAATCAAATATGTGTCCTTGGGTGCATGCTTAGGTCCCATGCAAGAAATGGGAATGAATTTCAAACACCGGGGCACCGATGATTGCCTGCAAAACATAGAGATGCCTGGTCTTTAAATTCTAGTAAATCCAAAACTCATCTGAAATTCATGAAACTTGGCATGCTATCATGGAGCGGCATCAACATGCCATGGTACAAATTTTGTCCCATTTCGGGCCGGTTTGGGTATTTGCTTCTCACAACAAGCATGATGGTTTTCGGTAGGGAACGTCCCACCTCTGGGGACGAAACGATATCCATTGCCTCTTATTGCTTGCAATTTTTTTTTCTCGTGTCAACATAGAACAACAGGAGTGTTGTGTGAATTTTTGTGAATTTTCGGGGTTCTTTTGGACATGTTTATGCACTAACTGAGTTTTCGATGCATTTTATGTGCATAATTCAAATTTGAACTACACGCACATGCTCCAGTGCATATAAATTGGTTGAAAAATCAAATATGTGTCCTTGGGTGCATGCTTAGGTCCCATGCAAGAAATGGGAATGAATTTCAAACACCGGGGCACCGTTGATTGCCGGCAAAACATTGATATGCCTGGTTTCTATATTCTAGTAAATCCAAAACTCGTCTGAAATTCATGAAACTTGGCATGCTATCATGGAGCGGCGTCAACATGCCGTGGTACAAATTTTGTCCCATCTAGGGCTGGTTTGAGTATATTCTTCTCACAAACCGGAGCTTCTCAGAACAAGCATGATGGTTTTCGGTAGGGAACGTCCCACCTTTGGGGACGAAACGATATCCATGGCCTCTTATTGCTTTCAAAATTTTTTCTCGTGTCAACATAGAACAACAGGACTGTTGTGTGAATTTTTGTGATTTTTGGGGTTCATTTGGATATTTGTATGCATTAACTGAGTTTACAATGCATTTTATGTGCATAATTCAAATTTGAACTACATGCACATGCTCCGGTGCATATAAATTGGTTGCAAAATCAAATCTGCGTCCTTGGGTGCAGGCTTAGGTCCCATGCAAGAAATCGGAATGAATTTCAAACACCGGGGCACCGTTGATTGCCGGCAAAACATAGAGATGCCTTGTTTTTAAATTCTAGTAAATCCAAAACTAGTCTGATATTCATGAAACTTGGCATGCTATCACGGGGCGGCATCAACATGTCGTGGTACATATTTTATCCCATTTGGGGCAGGCTTGGGTATATGCTTCTCACAAACCGGAGTTTCTCACAACAAGCATGATGGTTTTCGGTAGGGAACGTCCCACCTCTGGGGACGAAACGATATCCATTGCCTCTTATTGCTTGCAAATTTTTTTCTCGTGTCAACATAGAACAACAGGAGTGTTGTGTGAATTTTTGTGAATTTTTGGGGTTCGTTTGGACATTTTTATGCACTAACTGAGTTTTCAATGCATTTTATGTGCATAATTCAAATTTGAACTACATGCACATGCTCCAGTGCATATAAATTGGTTGAAAAATCAAATATGTGTCTTGGGTGCATGCTTAGGTCCCATGCAAGAAATGGGAATGAATTTCAAACACCGGGGCACCGTTGATTGCCGGCAAAACATTGATATGCCTGGTTTCTATATTCTAGTAAATCCAAAACTCGTCTGAAATTCATGAAACTTGGCATGCTATCATGGAGCGGCATCAACATGCCGTGGTACAAATTTTGTCCCATCTAGGGCTGGTTTGGGTATATTCTTCTCACAAACCGGAGCTTCTCACAACAAGCATGATGGTTTTCGGTAGGGAACGTCCCACCTTTGGGGACGAAACGATATCCATGGCCTCTTATTGCTTTCAAATTTTTTTCTCGTGTCAACATAGAACAACAGGAGTGTTGTGTGAATTTTTGTGATTTTCGGGGTTCATTTGGATATTTTTATGCATTAACTGAGTTTACAATGCATTTTATGTGCATAATTCAAATTTGAACTACATGCACATGCTCCGGTGCATATAAATTGGTTGCAAAATCAAATCTGTGTCCTTGGGTGCAGGCTTAGGTCCCATGCAAGAAATCGGAATGAATTTCAAACACCGGGGCACCGTTGATTGCCGGAAAAACATAGAGATGCCTTGTTTTTAAATTCTAGTAAATCCAAAACTAGTCTGATATTCATGAAACTTGGCATGCTATCACGGGGCGGCATCAACATGTCGTGGCACATATTTTGCCCATTTGGGGCAGGCTTGGGTATATGCTTCTCACAAACCGGAGTTTCTCACAACAAGCATGATGGTTTTCGGTAGGGAACGTCCCACCTCTGGGGACGAAACGATATACATTGCCTCTTATTGCTTGCAATTTTTTTTCTCGTGTCAACATAGAACAACAGGAGTGTTGTGTGAATTTTTGTGAATTTTTGGGGTTCGTTTGGATGTTTTTATGCACTAACTGAGTTTTCAATGCATTTTATGTGCATAATTCAAATTTGAACTACATGCACATGCTCCAGTGCATATAAATTGGTTGAAAAATCAAATATGTGTCTTGGGTGCATGCTTAGGTCCCATGCAAGAAATGGGAACGAATTTCAAACACCGGGGCACCGTTGATTGCCGGCAAAACATTGAGATGCCTGGTTTCTATATTCTAGTAAATCCAAAACTCGTCTGAAATACATGAAACTTGGCATGCTATCATGGAGCGGCATCAACATGCCGTGGTACAAATTTTGTCCCATCTAGGGCTGGCTTGGGTATATTCTTCTCACAAACCGGAGCTTCTCACAACAAGCATGATGGTTTTCGGTAGGGAACGTCCCACCTTTGGGGACGAAACGATATCCATGGCCTCTTATTGCTTTCAAATTTTTTTCTCATGTCAACATAGAAAAAAAGGAGTGTTGTGTGAATTTTTGTGATTTTTGGGGTTCATTTGGATATTTTTATGCATTAACTGAGTTTACAATGCATTTTATGTGCATAATTCAAATTTGAACTACATGCACATGCTCCGGTGCATATAAATTGGTTGAAAAATCAAATCTGTGTCCTTGGGTGCATGCTTAGGTCCCATGCAACAAATCGGAATGAATTTCAAACACCGGGGCACCGTTGATTGCCGGCAAAACTTAGAGATGCCTTGTTTTTAAATTCTAGTAAATCCAAAACTAGTCTGATATTCATGAAACTTGGCATGCTATCACGGAGCGGCATCAACATGTCGTGGTACATATTTTGTCCCATTTGGGGCAGGCTTGGGTATATGCTTCTCACAAACCGGAGTTTCTCACAACAAGCATGATGGTTTCGGTAGGGAACGTCCCACCTCTGGGGACGAAACGATATCCATTGCCTCTTATTGCTTGCAAATTTTTTTTCTCGTGTCAATATAGAACAACAGGAGTGTTGTGTGAATTTTTGTGAATTTTCGGGGTTCGTTTGGACATTTTTATGCACTAACTGAGTTTTCAATGCATTTTATGTGCATAATTCAAATTTGAACTACATGCACATGCTCTAGTGCATTTAAATTGGTTGAAAAATCAAATATGTGTCCTTGGGTGCATGCTTAGGTCCCATGCAAGAAATGGGAATGAATTTCAAACACCGGGGCACCGTTGATTGCCGGCAAAACATTGAGATGCCTGGTTTCTATATTCTAGTAAATCCAAAACTCGTCTGAAATTCATGAAACTTGGCATGCTATCATGGAGCGGCATCAACATGCCGTGGTACAAATTTTGTCCCATCTAGAGCTGGTTTGGGTATATTCTTCTCAAAAACCGGAGCTTCTCACAACAAGCATGATGGTTTTCGGTAGGGAACGTCCCACCTTTGGGGACGAAACGATATCCATGGCCTCTTATTGCTTTCAAAATTTTTTCTCGTGTCAACATAGAACAACAGGAGTGTTGTGTGAATTTTTGTGATTTTTGGGGTTCATTTGGATATTTTTATGCATTAACTGAGTTTACAATGCATTTTATGTGCATAATTCAAATTTGAACTACATGCACATGCTCCGGTGCATATAAATTGGTTGAAAAATCAAATCTGTGTCCTTGGGTGCATGCTTAGGTCCCATGCAAGAAATCGGAATGAATTTCAAACACCGGGGCACCGTTGATTGCCGGCAAAACATAGAGATGCCTTGTTTTTAAATTCTAGTAAATCCAAAACTAGTCTGATATTCATGAAACTTGGCATGCTATCATGGAGCGGCATCAACATGTCGTGGTACATATTTTGTCCCATTTGGGGCAGGCTTGGGTATATGCTTCTCACAAACCGGAGTTTCTCACAACAAGCATGATGGTTTTCGGTAGGGAACGTGCCACCTCTGGGGACGAAACGATATCCATTGCCTGTTATTGCTTGCAATTTTTTTCTCGTGTCAACATAGAACAACAGGAGTGTTGTGTGAATTTTTGTGAATTTTCGGGGTTCGTTTGGACATTTTTATGCACTAACTGAGTTTTCAATGCATTTTATGTGCATAATTCAAATTTGAACTACATGCACATGCTCCAGTGCATATAAATTGGTTGAAAAATCAAATATGTGTCCTTGGGTGCATGCTTAGGTCCCATGCAAGAAATGGGAATGAATTTCAAACACCGGGGCACCGATGATTGCCTGCAAAACATAGAGATGCCTGGTCTTTAAATTCTAGTAAATCCAAAACTCATCTGAAATTCATGAAACTTGGCATGCTATCATGGAGCGGCATCAACATGCCATGGTACAAATTTTGTCCCATTTCGGGCCGGTTTGGGTATTTGCTTCTCACAACAAGCATGATGGTTTTCGGTAGGGAACGTCCCACCATTGGGGACGAAACGATATCCATTGCCTCTTATTGCCTTAAATTTTTTTTCTCGTGTCAACATAGAACAACAGGAGTGTTGTGTGAATTTTTGTGATTTTTCGGGGTTCATTTGGACATTTTTATGCATTAACTGAGTTTTCAATGCATTTTATGTGCATAATTAAAATGTGAACTACATGCACATGCTCCAGTGCATATAAATTGGTTGAAAAATCAAATCTGTGTCCTTGGGTGCATGCTTAGGCCCCATGCAAGAAATGGGAATGAATTTCAAACACCGGGGCACCGTTGATTGCCGGCAAAACATTGAGATGCCTGTTTTTTAAATTCTAGTAAATCCAAAACTCGTCTGAAATTCATGAAACTTGGCATGCTATCATTGAGTGGCATCAACATGCCGTGGTACAAATTTTGTCCCATTTGGGGCAGGTTTGGGTATATGCTTCCCACAAACCGTAGCTTCTCACAACAAGCATGATGGGTTTCGGTAGGGAATGTCCCACCTTTGGGGACGAAACGATATCCATTGCCTCTTATTGGTTTAAAATTTTTTCTCGTGTCAACATGCAACAATAGGAGTGTTGTGTGAATTTTTGTGATATTTTGGGGTTCGTTTGGACATTCTTATGCATTAACTGAGTTTTCAATGCATTTTATGTGCATAATTCAAATTTGAACTACATGCACATGCTCTAGTGCATATAAATTGGTTGAATAATCAAATATGCGTCCTTGGGTGCATGCTTAGGTCCCATGCAAGAAATGGGAATGAATTTCAAACACCGGGGCACCGTTGATTGCCGGCAAAACATTGAGATGCCTGGTTTTTAAATTCTAGTAAATCCAAAACTCGTCTGAAATTCATGAAACTTGGCATGCTATCATTTAGCGGCATTCACATGCCATGGTACAAATTTTGTCCTATTTGGGGGCAGGTTTGGGTTTATCCTTCTCACAAACCGGAGCTTCTCACAAGAAGCATTATGGTTTCGGTAGCGAACGTCCCACCTTTGGGGACGAAACGATATCCATTGCCTCTTATTGCTTTATTTTTTTCTCGTGTCAACATAGAACAACATGAGTGTTGTGTAAATTTTGTAATTTTTCGGTGTTCGTTTGGACATTTTTATGCATTAACTGAGTTTTCAATGCATTTTATGTGCATAATTCAAATTTGGACTACATGCACATGCTCTAGTGCATATAAATTTGTTGAAAAATCAAATATGTGTCCTTGGGTGCCTGCTTAGGTCCCATGCAAGTAATGGGAATGAATTTCAAACACCGGGGCACCGTTGATTGCCGGCAAAACATTGAGATGCCTGGTTTTTAAATTCTAGTAAATCCAAAACTCGTCTGAAATTCATGTAACTTGGCATGCTGTCATGGAGCGGCATCAACGTGCCATGGTAAAAATTTTGTCCCATCTGGGGCAGATTTGGGTATATGCTTCTCACAAACCGGGGTTTCTCACAACAAGCATGATGGATTTCGGTAGGGAACGCCCCACCTCTGGGGACGAAACGATATCCATTGCCTCTTATTGCTTTCAATTTTTTGTTCTCGTGTCAACATAGAACAACAGGAGTGTTGTGTGAATTTTTGTGAATTTTCGGGGTTGGTTTGGACATTTTTATGCATTAATTGAGTTTTCAATGCATTTTTTGTGCATAATTAAAATGTGAACTACATGCACATGCTCTAGTGCATATAAATTGGTTGAAAAAATCAAATCTGTGTCCTTGGGTCCATGCTTAGGTCCCATGCAAGAAATGGGAATGAATTTCAAACACCGGGGCACCGGTGATTGCCGGCAAAACATTGAGATGCCTGGTTTTTAAATTCTAGTAAATCCAAAACTCGTCTGAAATTCATGAAACTTGGCATGCTATCATGGAGTGGCATCAACATGCCGTGGTACAAATTTTGTCCCATTTGGGGCAGGTTTGGGTATATGCTTCCCACAAACCGGATCTTCTCACAACAAGCATGATGGTTTTCGGTAGGGAACGTCCCACCTTTGGGGATGAAACGATACCCATTGCCTCTTATTGCTTTCAAATTTTTTTCTCGTGTCAACATGGAACAACAGGAGTGTTGTGTGAATTTTTGTGATTTTCGGGGTTCGTTTGGACATTTTTATGCATTAACTGAGTTTTCAATGCATTTTATGTGCATAATTCAAATTTGAACTACATACACATGCTCTAGTGCATATAAATTGGTTGAAAAATAAAATTTGTGTCCTTGGGTGCGTGGTTAGGTCCCATGCAAGTAATGGGAATGAATTTTAAACACCAGGACACCGTTGATTGCCGGCAAGACATTGAGATGCCCGGTTTTTAAAATCTAGTAAATCCAAAACTCGTGTCAAATTCATGAAACTTGGCGTGCTATCATGGAGCGGCATCAACATGCCGAGTTACAAATTTTGCCCTATTTTGGGCAGGTTTGGGTGTATGCTTCTCACAAACCGGAGCTTCTCACAATAGGCATGATGGTTTTCGGTAGGGAACGTCCCACCTTTGGGGACGAAACGATATCCATTGCCTCCTATTGCTTTCAAATTTTTTTCTCATGTCAACATAGAACAACAGCAGTGTTGTGTGAATTTTTGTGATTTTTCGGTGTTTGTTTGGACATTTTCATGCATTAACTGAGTTTTCAATGCATTTTATGTGCATAATTCAAATTTGAACTACATGCACATGCTCCAGTGCATATAAATTGGTTGAATAATCAAATATGTGTCCTTGGGTGCATGCTTAGGTCCTATGCAAGAAATGGGGAATGAATTGCAAACACCAGGGCACCGTTGATTGCCGGCAAAACATTGAGATGCCTGGTTTTTAAATACTAGTAAATCCAAAACTAGTCTGATATTCATGAAACTTGGCATGCTATCACGGAGCGGCATCAACATGTCGTGGTACAAATTTTGTCCCATTTGGGGTAGGCTTGGGTATATGATTCTCAAAAAATGGAGCTTCTCACAACAAGCATGATGGTTTTCGGTAGGGAACGTCCCACCTTTGGGGACGAAATGATATCCAGTGCCTCTTATTGCTTTCAAATTTTTTTCTCGTGTCAACATCGAACAACAGGAGTGTTATGTGAATTTTTGTGAATTTTCGGGGTTCGTTTGGACATTTTTTTGCATTAACTGAGTTTTCAATGTATTTTATGTGCATAATTATAATTTGAACTACATGCACATGCTCTAGTGCATATAAATTGGTTGAAAAATCAAATCTGTGTCCTTGGGTGCATGCTTAGGTCCCATGCAAGAAATGGGGATGAATTTCAAACACCGGGGCACCGGTGATTGCCGGCAAAACATTGAGATGCCTGGTTTCTAAATTCTAGTAAATCCAAAACTCGTCTGAAATACATGAAACTTGGCATGCTATCATGGAGTGGCATCAACATGGCGTGGTAAAAATTTTGTCCCATTTGGGGCAGGTTTGGGTATATGCTTCCCACAAACCGGAGCTTCTCACAACAAGCGTGATGGTTTTCGGTAGGGAACGTCCCACCTTTGGGGACGAAACGATATCCATTGCCTCTTATTGCTTTCAATTTTTTTTCTCGTGTCAACTTGGAACAATAGGAGTGTTGTGTGAATTTTTGTTATTTTTCGGGGTTCGTTTGGACATTTTTATGCATTAACAGAGTTTTCAATGCATTTTATGTGCATAATTCAAATTTGACCTACATGCACATGCTCTAGTGCATATAAATTGGTTGAAAAATCAAATCTGTGTCCTTGGGTGCATGCTTAGGTCCCATGCAAGAAATGGGAATGAATTTCAAACACCGAGGCACCGTTGATTGCCCGCAAAACATTGAGATGCCTGGTTTTTAAATTCTAGTAAATCCAAAACTCGTCTGAAATTCATGAAACTGGGCATGCTATCATGGAGCGGCATTCACATGCCATGTTACAAATTTTGTCCTCTTTGGGGCAGGTTTGGGTTTATGCTTGTCACAAACCGGAGCTTCTCACAGCAAGCATGATGGTTTTCGGTAGGGAACGTCCGACCTTTGGGGACGAAACGATATCCATTGCCTCTTATTGCTTTAATTTTTTTTTCTCGTGTCAACATAGAAAAACATGAGTGTTGTGTAAATTTTTGTGATTTTTCGGTGTTCGTTTGGACATTTTTATGCATTAACTGAGTTTTCAATGCATTTTATGTGCATAATTCAAATTTGAACTACATGCACATTCTCTAGTGCATATAAATTGGTTGAAAAATCAAATCGGTGTCCATGGGTGCACGCTTAGGTCCCATGCAAGAAATGGGAATGAATTTCAAACACCGGGGCACCGTTGATTGCCGGCAAAACATTTAGATGCCTGGTTTTTAAATTCTAGTAAATCCAAAACTCGTCTGAAATTCATGTAACTTGGCATGCTATCATGGAGCGGCAACAACGTGCCATGGTAAAAATTTTGTCCCATTTGGGGAAGGTTTGGGTATATGCTTCTCACAAACGGGAGCTTCTCACAACAAGCATGATGGTTTTCGGTAGGGAACGTCGCACCTTTGGGGACGAAACGATATCCATTGCCTCTTATTGCTTTCAAATTTTTTTCTCGTGTCAACATGGAACAATAGGAGTGTTGTGTGAATTTTTGTGATTTTTTGGGGTTCGTTCGGACATTTTTATGCATTAACTGAGTTTTCAATGCATTTTATGTGCATATTTCAAATTTGAACTACATGCACATGCTGTAGTGCATATAAATTGGTTGAAAAATCAAATCTGTGTCCTTGGGTGCATGCTTAGGTCCCATGCAAGAAATGGGAATGAATTTCAAACACCGAGGCACCGTTGATTGCCCGCAAAACATTGAGATGCCTGGTTTTTAAATTCTAGTAAATCCAAAACTCGTCTGAAATTCATGAAACTGGGCATGCTATCATGGAGCGGCATTCACATGCCATGTTACAAATTTTGTCCTCTTTGGGGCAGGTTTGGGTTTATGCTTGTCACAAACCGGAGCTTCTCACAGCAAGCATGATGGTTTTCGGTAGGGAACGTCCGACCTTTGGGGACGAAACGATATCCATTGCCTCTTATTGCTTTAATTTTTTTTTCTCGTGTCAACATAGAAAATCATGAGTGTTGTGTAAATTTTTGTGATTTTTCGGTGTTCGTTTGGACATTTTTATGCATTAACTGAGTTTTCAATGCATTTTATGTGCATAATTCAAATTTGAACTACATGCACATTCTCTAGTGCATATAAATTGGTTGAAAAATCAAATCGGTGTCCATGGGTGCACGCTTAGGTCCCATGCAAGAAATGGGAATGAATTTCAAACACCGGGGCACCGTTGATTGCCGGCAAAACATTTAGATGCCTGGTTTTTAAATTCTAGTAAATCCAAAACTCGTCTGAAATTCATGTAACTTGGCATGCTATCATGGAGCGGCAACAACGTGCCATGGTAAAATTTTTGTCCCATTTGGGGAAGGTTTGGGTATATGCTTCTCACAAACGGGAGCTTCTCACAACAAGCATGATGGTTTTCGGTAGGGAACGTCGCACCTTTGGGGACGAAACGATATCCATTGCCTCTTATTGCTTTCAAATTTTTTTCTCGTGTCAACATGGAACAATAGGAGTGTTGTGTGAATTTTTGTGATTTTTTGGGGTTCGTTCGGACATTTTTATGCATTAACTGAGTTTTCAATGCATTTTATGTGCATATTTCAAATTTGAACTACATGCACATGCTGTAGTGCATATAAATTGGTTGAAAAATCAAATCTGTGTCCTTGGGTGCATGCTTTGGTCCCATGCAAGTAATGGGAATGAATTTCAAACACCGGGGCACCGGTGATTACCGGGAAAACATTGAGATGCCTGGTTTTTAAATTCTAGTAAATCCAAAACTCGTCTGAAATTCATGAAACATGGCATGCTATCATGGAGCGGCATTCACATGCCATGGTACAAATTTTTTCCTATTTGGGGCAGGTTTGGGTTTATGCTTCTCACAAATCGGAGCTTCTCACAACAAGCATGACGGTTTTCGGTAGGGAACGTCCCACCTTTGGGGACGAAACGATATCCATTGCCTCTTATTGCTTTAATTTTTTTTCTCGTGTCAACATAGAACAACATGAGTGTTGTGTAAATTTTTGTGATTTTTTGGTGTTCGTTTGGACATTTTTATGCATTAACTGAGTTTTCAATGCATTTTATGTGCATAATTCAAATTTGAACTACATGCACATGCTCTAGTGCATATAAATTTGTTGAAAAATCAAATATGTGTCCTTGGGTGCCTGCTTAGGTCCCATGCAAGTAATGGGAATGAATATCAAACACCGGGGCACCGTTGATTGCCGGCAAAACATTGAGATGCCTGGTTTTTCAATTCTAGTAAATCCAAAACTCGTCTGAAATTCATGAAACTTGGCATGCTATCATGGAGCGGCATCAACTTGCCGTAGTACAAATTTTGTCCTATTTGGGGCAGGTTTGGGTGTATGCTTCTAAAAAAACGGAGCTTCTCAAAACAAGCATGATGGTTTTCGGTAGAGAACGTGCCACCTTTTGGGACGAAAGGATATCCATTGCCTCTTATTGCTTTCAAATTTTTTTCTCGAGTCAACATAGAACAACAGGAGTGTTGTGTGAATTTTCGTGATTTTTCGGGGTTCATTTGGACATTTTTATGCATTAACTGAGTTTTCAATGCATTTTATGTGCATAATTCAAATTTGAACTACATGCACATCCTCCAGTGCATATAAATTGGTTGAAAAATTAAATCTGTGTGCTTGGGTGCATGCTTAGGTCCCATGCAAGAAATGGGAATGAATTACAAACACCGGGGCACCGTTGATTGCCGGCAAAACATTGAGATGCCTGGTTTTTAAATTCTACTAAATCCAAAACTAGTCTGATGTTCATGAAACATGGCATGCTATCACGGAGCGGCATCAACATGTCGTGTTACTAATCTTGTCCCATTTGGCGCAGGCTTCGGTATATGATTCTCAAAAAACGGAGCTTCTCACAACAAGCATGATGGTTTTCGGTAGGGAACGTCCCACCTTTGGGGACGAAACGATATCCATTGTCTCTTATTGCTTTCAAATTTTTTTCTCGTGTCAACATGGAACAACAGGAGTGTTGTGTGAATTTTTGTGATTTTCGGGGTTCGTTTGGACATTTTTATGCATTAACTGAGTTTTCAATGCATTTTATGTGCATAATTCAAATTTTAAATACATGCACATGCTCTAGTGCATATAAATTGGTTGAAAAATAAAATTTGTGTCCTTGGGTGCCTGGTTAGGTCCCATGCAAGTAATGGGAATGAATTTTAAACACCGGGGCACCGTTGATTGCCGGCAAAACATTGAGATGCCTGGTTTTTAAAATCTAGTAAATCCAAAACTCGTGTCAAATTCATGAAACTTGGCGTGCTATCATGGAGCGGCATCAACATGCCGAGTTACAAATTTTGCCCTATTTTGGGTAGGTTTGGGTGTATGCTTCTCACAAACCAGAGCTTCTCACAATAGGCATGATGGTTTTCGGTAGGGAACGTCCCACCTTTGGGGACGAAACGATATCCATTGCCTCTTATTGCTTTCAAATTTGTTTCTCATGTCAACATAGAACAACAGCAGTGTTGTGTGAATTTTTGTGATTTTTCGGTGTTCGTTTGGACATTTTTATGCATTAACTGAGTTTTCAATGCATTTTATGTGCATAATTCAAATTTGAACTACATGCACATGCTCTAGTGCATATAAATTGGTTGAATAATCAAATATGTGTCCTTGGGTGCATGCTTAGGTCCCATGCAAGAAATGGGGAATGAATTGCAAACACCGGGGCACCGTTGATTGCCGGCAAAACATTGAGATGCCTGGTTTTTAAATACTAGTAAATCCAAAACTAGTCTGATATTCATGAAACTTGGCATGCTATCACGGAGCGGCATCAACATGTCGTGGTACAAATTTTGTCGCATTTGGGGCAGGCTTGGGTATATGATTCTCAAAAAATGGAGCTTCTCACAACAAGCATGATGGTTTTCGGTAGGGAACATCCCACCTTTGGGGACGAAATGATATCCAGTGCCTCTTATTGCTTTCAAATTTTTTTCTCGTGTCAACATCGAACAACAGGAGTGTTATGTGAATTTTTTTGAATTTTCGGGGTTCGTTTGGACATTTTTATGCATTAACTGAGTTTTCAATGCATTTTATGTGCATAATTATAATTTTAACTACATGCACATGCTCTAGTGCATATAAATTGGTTGAAAAGTCAAATCTGTGTCCTTGGGTGCATGCTTATGTCCCATGCAAGAAATGGGGATGAATTTCAAACACCGGGGCACCGGTGATTGCCGGCAAAACATTGAAATGCCTGGTTTCTAAATTCTAGTAAATCCAAAACTCGTCTGAAATACATGAAACTTGGCATGCTATCATGGAGTGGGATCAACATGCCGTGGTACAAATTTTGTCCCATTTGGGGCAGGTTTGGGTATATGCTTCCCACAAACCGGAGCTTCTCACAACAAGCATGATGGTTTTCGGTAGGGAACGTCCCACCTTTGGGGACGAAACGATATCCATTGCCTCTTATTGCTTTCAAATTTTTTTCTCGTGTCAACTTGGAACAATAGGAGTGTTGTGTGAATTTTTGTTATTTTTCGGGGTTCGTTTGGACATTTTTATGCATTAACAGAGTTTTCAATGCATTTTATGTGCATAATTCAAATTTGAACTACATGCACATGCTCTAGTGCATATAAATTGGTTGAAAAATCAAATCGGTGTCCATGGGTGCACGCTTAGGTCCCATGCAAGAAATGGGAATGAATTTCAAACACCGGGGCACCGTTGATTGCCGGCAAAACATTTAGATGCCTGGTTTTTAAATTCTAGTAAATCCAAAACTCGTCTGAAATTCATGTAACTTGGCATGATATCATGGAGCGGCAACAAACTAGAGCTTCTCACAACAAGCATGATGGTTTTCGGTAGGGAACGTCGCACCTTTGGGGACGAAACGATATCCATTGCCTCTTATTGCTTTCAATTTTTTTTCTCGTGTCAACATAGAACAACATGAGTGTTGTGTAAATTTTTATGATTTTTCGGGGTTCGTTTGGACATTTTTATGCATTAACTGAGTTTTCAATGCATTTTATGTGCATAATTCAAATTTGAACTACATGCACATGCTCTAGTGCATATAAATTGGTTGAAAAATCAAATCTGTGTCCTTGGGTGCATGCTTAGGTCCCATGCAAAAAATGGGAATGAATTTCAAACACTGGGGCACCGTTGATTACCGACAAAACATTGAGATGCCTGGTTTTTAAAATCTAGTAAATCCAAAACTCGTCTGAAATTCATGAAACTTGGCATGCTATCATGGAGCGGCATCAACATGTCGTGGTACAGATTTTGTCCCATTTGGGGCAGGTTTGGGTATATGCTTCTCACAAACCGGAGCTTCTCACAAAAAGCATGATGGTTTTCGGTAGGGAACGTCCCACCTTTGGGGACGAAACGATATCCATTGCCTCTTATTGCTTTCAAATTTTTTTCTCGTGTCAACTTGGAACAATAGGAGTGTTGTGTGAATTTTTGTTATTTTTCGGGGTTCGTTTGGACATTTTGATGCATTAACAGAGTTTTCAATGCATTTTATGTGCATAATTCAAATTTGACCCACATGCACATGCTCTAGTGCATATAAATTGGTTGAAAAATCAAATATGTGTCCTTGGGTGCATGCTTAGGTCCCATGCAAGAAATGGGAATGAATTTCAAACACCGAGGCACCGTTGATTGCCCGCAAAACATTGAGATGCCTGGTTTGTAAATTCTAGTAAATCCAAAACTCGTCTGAAATTCATGAAACTGGGCATGCTATCATGGAGCGGCATTCACATGCCATGGTACAAATTTTGTCCTCTTTGGGGCAGGTTTGGGTTTATGCTTCTCACAAACCGGAGCTTCTCACAGCAAGCATGATGGTTTTCAGTAGGGAACGTCCCACCTTTGGGGACGAAACGATATCCATTGCCTCTTATTGCTTTAATTTTTTTTTCTCGTGACAACATAGAACAACATGAGTGTTGTGTAAATTTTTGTGATTTTTCGGTGTTCGTTTGGACATTTTTATGCATTAACTGAGTTTTCAATGCATTTTATGTGCATAATTCAAATTTGAACTACATGCACATGCTCTAGTGCATATAAATTGGTTGAAAAATCAAATCGGTGTCCATGGGTGCACGCTTAGGTCCCATGCAAGAAATGGGAATGAATTTCAAACACTGGGGCACCGTTGATTGCCGGCAAAACATTTAGATGCCTGGTTTTTAAATTCTAGTAAATCCAAAACTCGTCTGAAATTCATGTAACTTGGCATGCTATCATGGAGCGGCAACAACGTGCCATGGTAAAAATTTTGTCCCATTTGGGGAAGGTTTGGGTATATGCTTCTCACAAACGGGAGCTTCTCACAACAAGCATGATGGTTTTCGGTAGGGAACGTCGCACCTTTGGGGACGAAACGATATCCATTGCCTCTTATTTCTTTCAATTTTTTTTCTCGTGTCAACATAGAACAACATGAGTGTTGTGTAAATTTTTTGTCATTTTTCGGGGTTCGTTTGGACATTTTTATGCATTAACTGAGTTTTCAATGCATTTTATGTGCATAATTCAAATTTGAACTACATGCACATGCTCTAGTGCATATAAATTGGTTGAAAAATCAAATCTGTGTCCTTGGGTGCATGCTTAGGTCCCATGCAAGAAATGGGAATGAATTTCAAACACCGGGGCACCGTTGATTATCGACAAAACATTGAGATGCCTGGTTTTTAAAATCTAGTAAATCCAAAACTCGTCTGAAATTCATGAAACTTGGCATGCTATCATGGAGCGGCATCAACATGTCGTAGTACAGATTTTGTCCCATTTGGGGCAGGTTTGGGTATATGCTTCTCACAAACCGGAGCTTCTCACAAAAAGCATGATGGTTTTCGTTAGGGAACGTCCCACCTTTGGGGACGAAACGATATACATTGCCTCTTATTGCTTTCAATTTTTTTTCTCGTGTCAATATAGAACAACAGGAGTGTTGTGTGAATTTTTGTGATTTTTAGGGGTTCATTTGGACATTTTTATGCATTAACTGAGTTTTCAATGCATTTTATGTGCGTAATTCAAATTTGAACTACATGCACATGCTCCAGTGCATATAAATTGGTTGAAAAATCAAATATGTGTCTTTGGGTGCATGCTTAGGTCCCATGCAGGAAATGGGAATGAATTTCAAACACCGGGGCACCGTTGATTGCCGGCAAAACATTGAGATGCCTGGTTTTTAAATTCTAGTAAATCCAAAACTAGTCTGATATTCATGAAACTTGGCATGCTATCATGGAGCGGCATCAACATGGCGTGGTACAAATTTTGTCCCATTTGGGGCAGGCTTGGGTATATGATTCTCAAAAAACGGAGCTTCTCACAACAAGCATGATGGTTTTCGGTAGGGAACGTCCCACCTTTGGGGACGAAACGATATCCATTGCCTCTTATTGCTTTCAATTTTTTTCTCGTGTCAACATGCAACAATAGGACTGTTGTGTGAATTTTTGTGATTTTTCGGGGTTCGTTTGGACATTTTTATGCATTAACTGAGTTTTCAATGCATTTTATGTGCATAATTAAAATGTGAACTACATGCACATGCTCTAGTGCATATAAATTGGTTGAAAAATCAAATCTCTGTCCTTGGGTGCATGCTTAGGTCCCATGCAAGAAATGGGAATGAATTTCAAACACCGGGGCACCGGTGATTGCCGGCAAAACATTGAGATGCCTGGTTTTTAAATTCTAGTAAATCCAAAACTCATCTGAAATTCATGAAACTTGGCATGCTATCATGGAGTGGCATCAACATGCCGTGTTACAAATTTTGTCCCATTTGGGGCAGGTTTGGGTATATGCTTCCCACAAACCGGAGCTTCTCACAACAAGCATGATGGTTTTCGGTAGGGAACTTCCCACCTTTGGGGACGAAACGATATCCATTGCCTCTTATTGCTTTCAAATTTTGTTCTCGTGTCAACATGGAACAATAGGAGTGTTGTGTGAATTTTTGTGATTTTTCGGGGTTCGTTTGGACATTTTTATGCATTAGCTGTGTTTTCAATGCATTTTATGTGCATAATTCAAATTTGAACTACATACACATGCTCTAGTGCATATAAATTGGTTGAAAAATCAAATATGCGTCCTTGGGTGCATGCTTAGGTCCCATGCAAGAAATGGGAATGAATTTCAAACACCGGGGCAACGTTGATTGCCGGCAAAACATTGAGATGCCTGGTTTTTAAATTCTAGTAAATCCAAAACTCGTCTGAAATTCATGAAACTTGGCATGCTATCATGGAGCGGCATTCACATGCCATGGTACAAATTTTGTCCTATTTTGGGCAGGTTCGGTTTATGCTTCTCACAAACCGGAGCTTCTCACAACAAGCATGATGGTTTTCGGTAGGGAATGTCCCACCTTTGGGGACGAAACGATATCCATTGCCTCTTATTGCTTTATTTTTTTTCTCGTGTCAACATAGAACAACATGAGTGTTGTGTAAATTTTTGTGATTTTTCGGTGTTCGTTTGGACATTTTTATGCATTAACTGAGTTTTCAATGCATTTTATGTGCATAATTCAAATTTGAACTACATGCACATGCTCTAGTGCATATAAATTTGTTGAAAAATCAAATATGTGTCCTTGGGTGCCTGCTTAGGTCCCATGCAAGTAACGGGAATGAATTTCAAACACCGGGGCACCGTTGATTGCCGGGAAAACATTGAGATGCCTTGTTTTTAAATTTTAGTAAATCCAAAACTAGTCTGATATTCATGAAACTTGGCATGCTGTCATGGAGCGGCATCAACATGTCGTGGTGCATATTTTGTCCCATCTGGGGCAGGCTTGGGTATATGCTTCTCACAAACCGGAGTTTCTCACAACAAGCATGATGGTTTTCGGTAGGGAACGCCCCACCTCTGGGGACGAAACGATATCCATTGCCTTTATTGCTTTCAATTTTTTTGTTATCGTGTCAACATAGAACAATAGGAGTGTTGTGTGAATTTTTGTGATTTTTCGGGGTTCGTTTGGACATTTTTATGCATTAACTGAGTTTTCAATGCATTTTATGTGCATAATTCAAATTTGAACTACATGCACATGCTCTAGTGCATATAAATTGGTTGAAAAATCAAATATGTGTCCTTGGGTGCCTGCTTAGGTCCCATGCAAGTAATGGGAATTAATTTCAAACACCGGGGCACCGTTGATTGCCGGCAAAACATTGAGATGCCTGGTTTTTAAATTATAGTAAATCCAAAACTCGTCTGAAATTCATCAGACATGGCATGCTATCATGGAGCGGCATCAACATGTCGTGGTACAAATTTTGTCCCATCTGGGGCAGGTTTGGGTGTATGCTTCTAAAAAAACGGAGCTTCTCAAAACAAGCATGATGGTTTTTGGTAGGGAACATCCCACCTTTGGGGACGAATCGATATCCATTGCCTCTTATTGCTTTCAAAAAAAATTCTCGTGTCAACATAGAACAACAGGAGTTTTTTGTGAATTTTTGTGATTTTTAGGGGTTCATTTGGACATTTTTATGCATTAAATGAGTTTTCAATGCATTTTATGTGCATAATTCCAATTTGAACTACATGCACATGCTCCAGTGCATATAAATTGGTTGAAAAATCAAATCCGTGTCCTTGGGTGCATGCTTAGGTCCCATGCAAGAAATGGGAATGAATTTCAAACACCGGGGCACCGTTGATTGCCGGCAAAACATTGAGATGCCTGGTTTTTAAATTCTAGTAATTCCAAAACTAGGCTGATATTCATGAAACTTGGCATGCTATCACGGAGCGGCTTCAACATGTCGTGGTACAAATTTTGTCCCATTTGGGGCAGGCTTGGGTATATGATTCTCGAAAAACGGAGCTTCTCACAACAAGCATGATGGTTTTCGGTATGGAACGTCCCACCTATGGGGAGGAAACGATATCCATTGCCTCTTATTGCTTTCAAATTTTTTTCTCGTGTCAATATAGAACAACAGGAGTGTTGTGTGAATTTTTCTGATTTTTCGGGGTTCGCTTGGACATTTTTCTGCATTAACAGAGTTTTCAATGTATTTTATGTGCGTAATTCAAATTCGAACTACATGCACATGCTCCAGTGCATATAAATTGGTTGAAAAATCAAATCTGTGTCCTTGGGTGCATGCTTAGGTCCCATGCAAGAAATGGGAATGAATTTCAAACACCGGGGCACCGTTGATTGCCGGCAAAACACAGAGATTCCTGGTTTTTAAATTCTAGTAATTCCAAAACTCGTCTGAAATTCATGTAACTTGGCATGCTATCATGGAGCGGCATCAACATGCCATGGTACAAATTTTGTCCCCTCTGGGGCTGGTTTGGGTATATGCTTCTCACAAACCGGAGCTTCTCAGAACAAGCATGATGGTATTCGGTAGGTAACGTCCCACCTTTCGGGACGAAACGATATCCATTGCCTCTTATTGCTTGCAATTTTTTTTCTCAAGTCAACATAGAACAACAGGAGTGTTGTGTGAATTTTTGTGATTTTTCGGGGTTCGTTTGGACATTTTTATGCATTAACTGAGTTTTCAATGCATTTTATGTGCATAATTCAAATTTGAACTACATGCACATGCTCCATTGCATATAAATTGGTTGAAAAATCAAATCTGTGTCCTTGGGTGCATGCTTAGGTCCCATGCAAGTAATCGGAATGAATTTCAAACATCGGGGCACTGTTGATTGCCGGCAAAACATTGTGATGCCTGGTTTTTATATTCTAGTAAATCCAAAACTCGTCTAAAATTAATGAAACTTGGCATGCTATCATGGAGCGGCATCAACATGCCGTGGTACAAATTTTGTACCATTTGGGGCAGGTTTGGGTATATGCTTCTCACAAACCGGAGTTTCTCACAACAAGCATGATGGTTTTCGGTAGGGAACGTCCCACCTCTGGGGATGAAACGATATCCATTGCCTCTTATTGCTTGCAATTTTTTTTCTCGTGTCAACATAGAACAACAGCAGTGTTGTGTGAATTTGGTGAATTTTCGGGGTTCGTTTTGACATTTTTATGCATTAACTGAGTTTTCAATGCATTTTATGTGCATAATTCAAATTTGAACTACATGCACATGCTCCAATGCATATAACTTGGTTTTAAAATCAAATATGTGTCCTTGGGTGCATGCTTAGGTGCCATGCAAGTAATGGGAATGAATTTAGAACACCGGGGCACCGTTGATTGCCGGCAAAACATTGAGATGCCTGGTTTTTATATTCTAGTAAATCCAAAACTCGTTTGAAATTCATGAAACTTGGCATGCTATCACGGAGCAGGCTTGGGTATATGATTCTCAAAAAACGGAGCTTGTCACAACAAGCATGATGGTTTTCGGTAGGGAACGTCCCACGTTTGGGGACGAAACGATATCCATTGCCTCTTATTGCTTTCAATTTTCTTTCTCGTGTCAACATAGAACAATAGGAGTGTTGTGTGAATTTTTGTGATTTTTCGGGGTTCGTTTGGACATTTTTATGCATTAACTGAGTTTTCAATGCATTTTATGTGCATAATTCAAATTTCAACTACATGCACATGCTCCAGTGCATATAAATTGGTTGAAAAATCTAATATGTGTCCTTGGGTGCATGATTGGGTCCCATGCAAGAAATGAGAATGAATTTCAAACACTGGGGCACCGTTGATTGCCGGCAAAACAATGAGATGCCTGGTTTTTATATTCTAGTAAATCCAAAACTAGTCTGATATTCATGAAACTTGGCATGCTATCACAGAGCGGCATCAAAATGTCGTGGTACAAATTTTGTCCCATTTGGGCCAGGCTTGGGTATACGCTTCTCACAAACCGGAGTTTCTCACAACAAGCATGATGGTTTTCGGTAGGGAACGTCCCACCTCTGCGGACGAAACGATATCCATTGCCTCTTATTGCTTGCAATTTTTTTTTCTCGTGTCAACATAGAACAACAGGAGTGTTGTGTGAATTTTTGTGAATTTTCGGGGTTCGTTTGGACATTTTTATGCATTAACTGAGTTTTCAATGCATTTTATGTGCATAATTCAAATTTGAACTACATGCACATGCTCTAGTGCCTATAAATTGGTTGAAAAATAAAATATGTGTCCTTGGGTGCATGCTTAGGTCCCATGCTAGTAATGGGAATGAATTTAGAACACCGGGGCACCGTTGATTGCCGGCCAAACATTGAGATGCCTGGTTTTTATATTCTAGTAAATCCAAAACTCGTCTGAAATTCATGAGACTTGGCATGCTATCATGGAGCGGCATCAATATGCCGTGGTACAAATTTTTTCCTATTTGGGGCAGGTTTGGGTGTATGCTTCTCAAAAAATGGAGCTTCTCAAAACAAGCATGATGGTTTTCGGTAGGGAACGTCCCACCTTTGGGGACGAAACGATATCCATTGCCTCTTATTGCTTTCAATTTTTTTCACGTGTCAACATAGAACAACAGGAGTGTTGTGTGATTTTTGTGATTTTTCGGGGTTCATTTGGACATTTTCATGCATTAACTGAGTTTTCAATGCATTTTATGTGCATAATTAAAATTTGAACTACATGCACATGCTCCATTGCATATAAATTGGTTGAAAAATCAAATCTGTCTCCTTGGGTGCATGTTTAGGTCCCATGGAAGAAATGGGAATGAATTTCAAACACCGGGGCACCGTTGATTGCCGGCAAAACATTGAGATGCCTGGTTTTTAAATTCTAGTAAATCCAAAACTAGTCTTATATTCATGAAACATGGCATGCTATCACGGAGCGGCATCAACATGTCGTGGTACAAATTTTGTCCCATTTGGGGCAGGCTTGGGTATATGATTCTCAAAATAGGAGCTTCTCACAACAAGCATGATGGTTTTCGGTAGGGGACGTCCCACCTCTGGGGACGAAACGATATCCATTGCCTCTTATTGCTTGCAATTTTTTTTTCTCGTGTCAACATAGAACAACAGGAGTGTTGTGTGAATTTTTGTGAATTTTCGGGGTTCGTTTGGACATTTTTATGCACTAACTGAGTTTTCAATGTATTTTATGTGCGTAATTCAAATTCGAACTACATGCACATGCTCCAGTGCATATAAATTGGTTGAAAAATCAAATCCGTGTCGTTGGGTGCATGCTTAGGTCCCATGCAAGAAATGGGACTGAATTTCAAACACCGGGGCACCGTTGATTGCCGGCAAAACATAGACATGCCTGGTTTTGAAATTCTAGTAAATCCAAAACTCGTCTGAAATTCATGTAACTTGGCATGCTATCATGGAGCGGCATCAACATGCCATTGTACAAATTTTGTCCCATTTGGGGCTGGTTTGGGTATATGCTTCTCACAACAATCACGATGGTTTTCGATAGGGAACGTCCCACCTGTGGGCACGAAACGATATCCATTGCCTCTTATTGCCTTCAATTTTTTTTCTCGTGTCAACATAGAACAACATGAGTGATTTTTCGGGGTTCGTTTGGACATTTATATGCATTAACTGAGTTTTCAATGCATTTTATGTGCATAATTCAAATTTGAACTACATGCACATGCTCAAGTCCATATAAATTGGTTGAAAAATCAAATCTGTGTCCTTGGGTGCATGCTTAGGTCCCATGCAAGTAATGGGAATGAATTTCAAACACCGGGGCACCGTTGATTGCCGGCAAAACATTGAGATGCCTGGTTTTTAAATTCTAGTAAATCCAAAACTTGTCTGATATTCATGAAACTTGGCATGCTATCACGGAGCGGCATCAACATGGCATGGTACAAATTTTGTCCCATTTTGGGCAGGCTTGGGTATATGCTTCTCACAAACCGGAGTTTCTCACAACAAGCATGATGGTTTTCGGTAGAGAACGTCCCACCTTTGGGGACGAAACGATATCCATTGCCTCTTATTGCTTTCAAATTTTTTTCTCGTGTCAACATAAAACAACAGGAGTGTTGTGTGACTTTTTGTGATTTTTCGGGGTTCGTTTGGACATTTTTATGCATTAACTGAGTTTTCAATGCATTTTATGTGCATAATTCAAATTTGAACTACATGCACATGCTACAGTGCATATAAATTGGTTGAAAAATCAAATCTGTGTCCTTGGGTGCATGCTTAGGTCCCATGCAAGAAATGGGAATGAATTTCAAACACCGGGGCACCGTTGATTGCCGGCAAAACATAGAGATGCCTGGTTTTTAAATTCTAGTAAATCCAAAACTAGTATGATATTCATGAAACTTGGCATGCTATCACGGAGCGGCATCAACATGTCGTGGTACAAATTTTGTCCCATTTGGGGCAGGCTTGGGTATATGCTTCTCACAAACAGGAGTTTCTCACAGCAAGCATGATGGTTTTCAGTAGGGAACGTCCCACCTCTGGGGACGAAACGATATCCATTGCCTCTTATTGCTTGCAATTTTTTTTCTCGTGTCAGCATAGAACAACAGGAGTGTTGTGTTAATTTTTGTGATTTTTCGGGGTTCGTTTGGACATTTTTATGCATTAACTGAGTTTTCAATGCATTTTATGTGCATAATTCAAATTTGAACTACAAGCACATGCTCCAGTGCATATAAATTGGTTGAAAAATCAAATCTGTGTCCTTGGGTGCATGCTTAGGTCCCATGCAAGTAATCGGAATGAATTTCAAACACCGGGGCACTGTTGATTGCCGGCAAAACATTGAGATGCCTGGTTTTTATATTCTAGTAAATCCAAAACTCGTCTAAAATTAATGAAACTTGGCATGCTATCATGGAGCGGCATCAACATGCCGTGGTACAAATTTTGTACCATTTGGGGCAGGTTTGGGTATATGCTTCTCACAAACCGGAGTTTCTCACAACAAGCATGATGGTTTTCGGTAGGGAACGTCCCACCTCTGGGGACGAAACGATATCCATTGCCTCTTATTGCTTGCAATTTTTTTTCTCGTGTCAACATAGAACAAGAGGAGTGTTGTGTGAATTTTGGTGAATTTTCGGGGTTCGTTTCGACATTTTTATGCATTAACTGAGTTTTCAATGCATTTTATGTGCATAATTCAAATTTGAACTACATGCACATGCTCCAGTGCATATAACTTGGTTTTAAAATCAAATATGTGTCCTTGGGTGCATGCTTAGGTCCCATGCAAGTAATGGGAATGAATTTAGAACACCGGGGCACCGTTGATTGCCGGCAAAACATTGAGATGCCTGGTTTTATATTCTAGTAAATCCAAAACTCGTTTGAAATTCATGAAACTTGGCATGCTATCACGGAGCAGGCTTGGGTATATGATTCTCAAAAAACGGAGCTTGTCACAACAAGCATGATGGTTTTCGGTAGGGAACGTCCCACGTTTGGGGACGAAACGATATCCATTGCCTCTTATTGCTTTCAATTTTCTTTCTCGTGTCAACATAGAACAATAGGAGTGTTGTGTGAATTTTTGTGATTTTTCAGGGTTCGTTTGGACATTTTTATGCATTAACTGAGTTTTCAATGCATTTTATGTGCATAATTCAAATTTCAACTACATGCACATGCTCCAGTGCATATAAATTGGTTGAAAAATCTAATATGTGTCCTTGGGTGCATGCTTGGGTCCCATGCAAGAAATGAGAATGAATTTCAAACACCGGGGCACCGTTGATTGCCGGCAAAACAATGAGATGCCTGGTTTTTATATTCTAGTAAATCCAAAACTAGTCTGATATTCTTGAAACTTGGCATGCTATCACAGAGCGGCATCAAAATATCGTGGTACAAATTTTGTCCCATTTGGGCCAGGCTTGGGTATACGCTTCTCACAAACCGGAGTTTCTCACAACAAGCATGATGGTTTTCGGTAGGGAACGTCCCACCTCTGGGGACGAAACGATATCCATTGCCTCTTATTGCTTGGAATTTTTTTTTCTCTTGTCAACATAGAACAACAGGAGTGTTGTGTGAATTTTTGTGAATTTTCGGGGTTCGTTTGGACATTTTTATGCATTAACTGAGTTTTCAATGCATTTTATGTGCATAATTCAAACTTGAACTACATGCACATGCTCTAGTGCATATAAATTGGTTGAAAAATCAAATATGTGTCCTTGGGTGCATGCTTAGGTCCCATGCAAGTAATGGGAATGAATTTAGAACACCGGGGCACCGTTGATTGCCGGCGAAACTTTGAGATGCCTGGTTTTTATATTCTAGTAAATCCAAAAGTCGTCTGAAATTCATGAGACTTGGCATGCTATCATGGAGCGGCATCAATATGCCGTGGTACAAATTTTTTCATATTTGGGGCAGGTTTGGGTGTATGCTTCTCAAAAAACGGAGCTTCTCAAAACAAGCATGATGGTTTTCGGTAGGGAACGTCCCACCTTTGGGGACGAAACGATATCCATTGCCTCTTATTGCTTTCAATTTTATTCACGTGTCAACATAGAACAACAGGAGTGTTGTGTGAATTTTTGTGATTTTTCGGGGTTCATTTGGACATTTTCATGCATTAACTGAGTTTTCAATGCATTTTATGTGCATAACTAAAATTTGAACTACATGCACATGCTCCATTGCATATAAATTGGTTGAAAAATCAAATCTGTCTCCTTGGGTGCATGCTTAGGTCCCATGGAAGAAATGGGAATGAATTTCAAACACCGGGGCACCGTTGATTGCCGGCAAAACATTGAGATGCCTGGTTTTGAAATTCTAGTAAATCCAAAACTAGTCTTATATTCATGAAACATGGCATGCTATCACGGAGTGGCATCAACATGTCGTGGTACAAATTTTGTCCCATTTGGGGCAGGCTTGAGTATATGATTCTCAAAATAGGAGCTTCTCACAACAAGCATGATGGTTTTCGGTAGGGAACGTCCCACCTTTGGGGACGAAACGATATCCATTGCCTCTTGTTGCTTTCAAATTTTTTTCTCGTGTCAACATAGAATAACAGGATTGTTGTGTGAATTTTTGTGATTTTTCGGGGTTCGTTTGGACATTTTTATGCATTAACTGAGTTTTCAATGCATTTTATGTGCATAATTCAAATTTGAACTACATGCACATGCTCCAGTGCATATAAATTGGTTGAAAAATCAAATCTGTGTCGTTGGGTGCATGCTTAGGTCCCATGCAAGAAATGGGAATGAATTTCAAACACCGGGGCACCGTTGATTGCCGGCAAAACATAGACATGCCTGGTTTTGAAATTCTAGTAAGTCCAAAACTCGTCCGAAATTCATGTAACTTGGCATGCTATCATGGAGCGGCATCAACATGCCATGGTACAAATTTTGTCCCATTTGGGGCTGGTTTGGGTATATGCTTCTCACAACAATCACGATGGTTTTCGATAGGGAACGTCCCACCTGTGGGGACGAAACGATATCTATTGCCTCTTATTGCCTTCAATTTTTTTTCTCGTGTCAACATAGAACAACATGATTGTTGTGTGCATTTTTGTGATTTTTCGGTGTTCGTTTGGACATTTATATGCATTAACTGAGTTTTCAATGCATTTTATGTGCATAATTCAAATTTGAACTACATGCACATGCTCCAGTGCATATAAATTGGTTGAAAAATCAAATCTGTGACCTTGGCTGCATGCTTAGGTCCCATGCAAGAAATGGGAATGAATTTCAAACACCGGGGCACCGTTGATTGCCGGCAAAACATTGAGATGCCTGGTTTTTAAATTCTAGTAAATCCAAAACTTGTCTGATATTCATGAAACTTGGCATGCTATCACGGAGCGGCATCAACATGGCATGGTACAAATTTTGTCCCATTTGGGGCAGGCTTGGGTATATGCTTCTCACAAACCGGAGTTTCTCACAACAAGCATGATGGTTTTCGATAGGGAACGTCCCACCTTTGGGGACGAAACGATATCCATTGCCTCTTATTGCTTTCAAATTTTTTTCTCGTGTCAACATAAAACAACAGGAGTGTTGTGTGACTTTTTGTGATTTTTCGGGGTTCGTTTGGACATTTGTATGCATTAACTGAGTTTTCAATGCATTTTATGTGCATAATTCAAATTTGAACTACATGCACATGCTACAGTGCATATAAATTGGTTGAAAAATCAAATCTGTGTCCTTGGGTGGATGCTTAGGTCCCATGCAAGAAATGGCAATGAATTTCAAACACCGGGGCACCGTTGATTGCCGGCAAAACATAGAGATGCCTGGTTTTTAAATTCTAGTAAATCCAAAACTAGTATGATATTCATGAAACTTGGCATGCTATCACGGAGCGGCATCAACATGTCGTGGTACAAATTTTGTCCCATTTGGGGCAGGCTTGGGTATATGCTTCTCACAAACAGGAGTTTCTCACAACAAGCATGATGGTTTTCGGTAGGGAACGTCCCACCTCTGGGGACGAAACGATATCCATTGCCTCTTATTGCTTGCAATTTTTGTTCTCGTGTCAGCATAGAACAACAGGAGTGTTGTGTGAATTTTTGTGATTTTTCGGGGTTCGTTTGGACATTTTTATGCATTAACTGAGTTTTCAATGCATTTTATGTGCATAATTCAAATTTGAACTACATGCACATGCTCCAGTGCATATAAATTGGTTGAAAAATAAAATATGTGTCCTTGGGTGCATGCTTAGGTCCCATGCAAGAAATGGGAATGAATTTCAAACACCGGGGCACCGTTGATTGCCGGCAAAACACAGAGATTCCTGGTTTTTAAATGCTAGTAAATCCAAAACTCGTCAGAAATTCATGTAACTTGGCATGCTATCATGGAGCGGCATCAACATGCCATGGTACAAATTTTGTCCCATCTAGGGCTGGTTTGGCTATATGCTTCTCACAAACCGGAGCTTCTCACAACAAGCATGATCGTTTTCGGTAGGGAACGTCCCACCTTTGGGGACGAAACGATATCCATTGCCTCTTATTGCTTTCAAATTTTTTTCTCGTGTCAACATAGAACAACAGGAGTGTTGTGTGACTTTTTGTGATTTTTCGGGGTTCGTTTGGACATTTTTATGCATTAACTGAGTTTTCATTGCATTTTATGTGCATAATTCAAATTTGAACTACATGCACATGCTACAGTGCATATAAATTGGTTGAAAAATCAAATCTATGTCCTTGGGTGCATGCTTAGGTCCCATGCAAGAAATGGGAATGAATTTCAAACACCGGGGCACCGTTGATTGCCGGCAAAACATAGAGATGCCTGGTTTTTAAATTCTAGTAAATCCAAAACTAATATGATATTCATGAAACTTGGCATGCTATCACGGAGCGGCATCAACATGTCGTGGTACAAATTTTGTCCCATTTGGGGCAGGCTTGGGTATATGCTTCTCACAAACAGGAGTTTCTCACAACAAGCATGATGGTTTTCGGTAGGGAACGCCCCACCTCTGGGGACGAAACGATATCCATTGCCTCTTATTGCTTTCAATTTTTTTTCTCGTGTCAGCATAGAACAACAGGAGTGTCGTGTGAATTTTTGTGATTTTTCGGGGTTCGTTTGGACGTTTTTATGCATTAACTGAGTTTTCAATGCATTTTATGTGCATAATTCAAATTTGAACTACATGCACATGCTACAGTGCATATAAATTGGTCGAAAAATCAAATCTGTGTCCTTGGGCGCATGCTTAGGTCCCATGCAAGAAATGGGAATGAATTTAGAAGACCGGGGCACCGTTGATTGCCGGCAAAACACAGAGATTCCTGGTTTTTAAATTCTAGTAAATCCAAAACTCGTCTGAAATTCATGTAACTTGGCATGCTATCATGGAGCGGCATCAACATGCCATGGTACAAATTTTGTCCCATCTTGGGCTGGTTTTGGTATATGCTTCTCACAAACCGGAGCTTCTCACAACAAGCATGATGGTTTTCGGTAGGGAACGTCCCACCTTTGGGGACGAAGCGATATCCATTGCCTCTTATTGCTTTCAATTTTTTTCCTCGTGTCAACATAGAACAACAGGAGTGTTGTGTGAATTTGTGTGAATTTTCGGGGTTCGTTTGGACATTTTTATGCATTAACTGAGTTTTCAATGCATTTTATGTGCATAATTCAAATTTGAACTACATGCACATGCTCCATTGCATATAAATTGGTTGAAAAATCAAATCTGTGTCTTTGGGTGCATGCTTAGGTCCCATGCAAGTAATAGGAATGAATTTCAAACACCGGGGCACTGTTGATTGCCGGCAAAACATTGAGATGCCTGGTTTTTATATTCTAGTAAATCCAAAACTCGTCTGAAATTAATGAAACTTGGCATGCTATCATGGAGCGGCATCAACATGCCATGGTACAAATTTTGTACCATTTGGGGCAGGTTTGGGTATATGCTTCTCACAAACCGGAGTTTCTCACAACAAGCATGATGGTTTTCGGTAGGCAACGTCCCACCTCTGGGGACGAAACGATATCCATTGCCTCTTATTGCTTGCAAATTTATTTCTTGTGTCAACATAGAACAACAGGAGTGTTGTGTGAATTTTGGTGAATTTTCGGGGTTCGTTTTGACATTTTTATGCATTAACTGAGTTTTCAATGCATTTAATGTGCATAATTCAAATTTGAACTACATGCACATGCTCCAGTGCATATAACTTGGTTGAAAAATCAAATATGTCACCTTGGGTGCATGCTTAGGTCCCATGCAAGTAATGGGAATGAATTTAGAACACCGGGGCACCGTTGATTGCCGGCAAAACATTGAGATGCCTGGTTTTTATATTCAAGTAAATCCAAAACTCGTCTGAAATTCATGAAACTTGGCATGCTATCATGGAGCGGCATCAACATGCCGTGGTGCAAATTCTGTCCTACTTGGGGCAGGTTTGGGTGTATGCTTCTCAAAAAACGGAGCTTCTCAGAACAAGCATGATGGTTTTCGGTAGGGAACGTCCCACCTTTGGGGACGAAACGATATCCATTGCCTCTTATTGCTTTCAAATTTTTTTCACGTGTGAACACAGAACAACAGGAGTGTTGTGTGAATTTTTGTGATTTTTCGGGGTTCATTTGGACATTTTTATGCATTAACTGAGTTTTCAATGCATTTTATTTGCATAATTAAAATTTGAACTACATGCACATGCTCCATTGCATATAAATTGGTTGAAAAATCAAATCTGTCTCCTTGGGTGCATGCTTAGGTCCCATGGAAGAAATGGGAATGAATTTCAAACACCGGGGCACCGTTGATTGCCGGCAAAACATTGAGATGCCTGGTTTTGAAATTCTAGTAAATCCAAAACTAGTCTTATATTCATGAAACATGGCATGCTATCACGGAGTGGCATCAACATGTCGTGGTACAAATTTTGTCCCATTTGGGGCAGGCTTGAGTATATGATTCTCAAAATAGGAGCTTCTCACAACAAGCATGATGGTTTTCGGTAGGGAACGTCCCACCTTTGGGGACGAAACGATATCCATTGCCTCTTGTTGCTTTCAAATTTTTTTCTCGTGTCAACATAGAATAACAGGATTGTTGTGTGAATTTTTGTGATTTTTCGGGGTTCGTTTGGACATTTTTATGCATTAACTGAGTTTTCAATGCATTTTATGTGCATAATTCAAATTTGAACTACATGCACATGCTCCAGTGCATATAAATTGGTTGAAAAATCAAATCTGTGTCGTTGGGTGCATGCTTAGGTCCCATGCAAGAAATGGGAATGAATTTCAAACACCGGGGCACCGTTGATTGCCGGCAAAACATAGACATGCCTGGTTTTGAAATTCTAGTAAGTCCAAAACTCGTCCGAAATTCATGTAACTTGGCATGCTATCATGGAGCGGCATCAACATGCCATGGTACAAATTTTGTCCCATTTGGGGCTGGTTTGGGTATATGCTTCTCACAACAATCACGATGGTTTTCGATAGGGAACGTCCCACCTGTGGGGACGAAACGATATCTATTGCCTCTTATTGCCTTCAATTTTTTTTCTCGTGTCAACATAGAACAACATGATTGTTGTGTGAATTTTTGTGATTTTTCGGTGTTCGTTTGGACATTTATATGCATTAACTGAGTTTTCAATGCATTTTATGTGCATAATTCAAATTTGAACTACATGCACATGCTCCAGTGCATATAAATTGGTTGAAAAATCAAATCTGTGACCTTGGCTGCATGCTTAGGTCCCATGCAAGAAATGGGAATGAATATCAAACACCGGGGCACCGTTGATTGCCGGCAAAACATTGAGATGCCTGGTTTTTAAATTCTAGTAAATCCAAAACTTGTCTGATATTCATGAAACTTGGCATGCTATCACGGAGCGGCATCAACATGGCATGGTACAAATTTTGTCCCATTTGGGGCAGGCTTGGGTATATGCTTCTCACAAACCGGAGTTTCTCACAACAAGCATGATGGTTTTCGATAGGGAACGTCCCACCTTTGGGGACGAAACGATATCCATTGCCTCTTATTGCCTTCAAATTTTTTTCTCGTGTCAACATAAAACAACAGGAGTGTTGTGTGACTTTTTGTGATTTTTCGGGGTTCGTTTGGACATTTGTATGCATTAACTGAGTTTTCAATGCATTTTATGTGCATAATTCAAATTTGAACTACATGCACATGCTACAGTGCATATAAATTGGTTGAAAAATCAAATCTGTGTCCTTGGGTGGATGCTTAGGTCCCATGCAAGAAATGGGAATGAATTTCAAACACCGGGGCACCGTTGATTGCCGGCAAAACATAGAGATGCCTGGTTTTTAAATTCTAGTAAATCCAAAACTAGTATGATATTCATGAAACTTGGCATGCTATCACGGAGCGGCATCAACATGTCGTGGTACAAATTTTGTCCCATTTGGGGCAGGCTTGGGTATATGCTTCTCACAAACAGGAGTTTCTCACAACAAGCATGATGGTTTTCGGTAGGGAACGTCCCACCTCTGGGGACGAAACGATATCCATTGCCTCTTATTGCTTGCAATTTTTGTTCTCGTGTCAGCATAGAACAACAGGAGTGTTGTGTGAATTTTTGTGATTTTTCGGGGTTCGTTTGGACATTTTTATGCATTAACTGAGTTTTCAATGCATTTTATGTGCATAATTCAAATTTGAACTACATGCACATGCTCCAGTGCATATAAATTGGTTGAAAAATAAAATATGTGTCCTTGGGTGCATGCTTAGGTCCCATGCAAGAAATGGGAATGAATTTCAAACACCGGGGCACCGTTGATTGCCGGCAAAACACAGAGATTCCTGGTTTTTAAATGCTAGTAAATCCAAAACTCGTCAGAAATTCATGTAACTTGGCATGCTATCATGGAGCGGCATCAACATGCCATGGTACAAATTTTGTCCCATCTAGGGCTGGTTTGGCTATATGCTTCTCACAAACCGGAGCTTCTCACAACAAGCATGATCGTTTTCGGTAGGGAACGTCCCACCTTTGGGGACGAAACGATATCCATTGCCTCTTATTGCTTTCAAATTTTTTTCTCGTGTCAACATAGAACAACAGGAGTGTTGTGTGACTTTTTGTGATTTTTCGGGGTTCGTTTGGACATTTTTATGCATTAACTGGGTTTTCATTGCATTTTATGTGCATAATTCAAATTTGAACTACATGCACATGCTACAGTGCATATAAATTGGTTGAAAAATCAAATCTATGTCTTTGGGTGCATGCTTAGGTCCCATGCAAGAAATGGGAATGAATTTCAAACACCGGGGCACCGTTGATTGCCGGCAAAACATAGAGATGCCTGGTTTTTAAATTCTAGTAAATCCAAAACTAATATGATATTCATGAAACTTGGCATGCTATCACGGAGCGGCATCAACATGTCGTGGTACAAATTTTGTCCCATTTGGGGCAGGCTTGGGTATATGCTTCTCACAAACAGGAGTTTCTCACAACAAGCATGATGGTTTTCGGTAGGGAACGCCCCACCTCTGGGGACGAAACGATATCCATTGCCTCTTATTGCTTTCAATTTTTTTCTCGTGTCAGCATAGAACAACAGGAGTGTCGTGTGAATTTTTGTGATTTTTCGGGGTTCGTTTGGACGTTTTTATGCATTAACTGAGTTTTCAATGCATTTTATGTGCATAATTCAAATTTGAACTACATGCACATGCTACAGTGCATATAAATTGGTCGAAAAATCAAATCTGTGTCCTTGGGCGCATGCTTAGGTCCCATGCAAGAAATGGGAATGAATTTAGAAGACCGGGGCACCGTTGATTGCCGACAAAACACAGAGATTCCTGGTTTTTAAATTCTAGTAAATCCAAAACTCGTCTGAAATTCATGTAACTTGGCATGCTATCATGGAGCGGCATCAACATGCCATGGTACAAATTTTGTCCCATCTTGGGCTGGTTTTGGTATATGCTTCTCACAAACCGGAGCTTCTCACAACAAGCATGATGGTTTTCGGTAGGGAACGTCCCACCTTTGGGGACGAAGCGATATCCATTGCCTCTTATTGCTTTCAATTTTTTTCCTCGTGTCAACATAGAACAACAGGAGTGTTGTGTGAATTTGTGTGAATTTTCGGGGTTCGTTTGGACATTTTTATGCATTAACTGAGTTTTCAATGCATTTTATGTGCATAATTCAAATTTGAACTACATGCACATGCTCCATTGCATATAAATTGGTTGAAAAATCAAATCTGTGTCTTTGGGTGCATGCTTAGGTCCCATGCAAGTAATAGGAATGAATTTCAAACACCGGGGCACTGTTGATTGCCGGCAAAACATTGAGATGCCTGGTTTTTATATTCTAGTAAATCCAAAACTCGTCTGAAATTAATGAAACTTGGCATGCTATCATGGAGCGGCATCAACATGCCATGGTACAAATTTTGTACCATTTGGGGCAGGTTTGGGTATATGCTTCTCACAAACCGGAGTTTCTCACAACAAGCATGATGGTTTTCGGTAGGCAACGTCCCACCTCTGGGGACGAAACGATATCCATTGCCTCTTATTGCTTGCAAATTTATTTCTTGTGTCAACATAGAACAACAGGAGTGTTGTGTGAATTTTGGTGAATTTTCGGGGTTCGTTTTGACATTTTTATGCATTAACTGAGTTTTCAATGCATTTAATGTGCATAATTCAAATTTGAACTACATGCACATGCTCCAGTGCATATAACTTGGTTGAAAAATCAAATATGTCACCTTGGGTGCATGCTTAGGTCCCATGCAAGTAATGGGAATGAATTTAGAACACCGGGGCACCGTTGATTGCCGGCAAAACATTGAGATGCCTGGTTTTTATATTCAAGTAAATCCAAAACTCGTCTGAAATTCATGAAACTTGGCATGCTATCATGGAGCGGCATCAACATGCCGTGGTGCAAATTCTGTCCTACTTGGGGCAGGTTTGGGTGTATGCTTCTCAAAAAACGGAGCTTCTCAGAACAAGCATGATGGTTTTCGGTAGGGAACGTCCCACCTTTGGGGACGAAACGATATCCATTGCCTCTTATTGCTTTCAAATTTTTTTCACGTGTGAACACAGAACAACAGGAGTGTTGTGTGAATTTTTGTGATTTTTCGGGGTTCATTTGGACATTTTTATGCATTAACTGAGTTTTCAATGCATTTTATTTGCATAATTAAAATTTGAACTACATGCACATGCTCCATTGCATATAAATTGGTTGAAAAATCAAATCTGTCTCCTTGGGTGCATGCTTAGGTCCCATGCAAGAAATGGGAATGAATTTCAAACACCGGGGCACCGTTGATTGCCGGCAAAACATTGAGATGCCTGGTTTTGAAATTCTAGTAAATCCAAAACTAGTCTTATATTCATGAAACTTGGCATGCCATCACGGAGCGGCATCAACATGTTGTGGTACAAATTTTGTCCCATTTGGGGCAGGCTTGGGCATATGATTCTCAAAATAGGAGCTTCTCACAACAAGCATGATGGTTTTCGGTAGGGAACGTCCCACCTTTGGGGACGAAACGATATCCATTGCCTCTTGTTGCTTTCAAATTTTTTTCTCGTGTCAACATAGAATAACTGGATTGTTGTGTGAATTTTTGTGATTTTTCGGGGTTCGTTTGGACATTTTTATGCATTAACTGAGTTTTCAATGCATTTTATGTGCATAATTCAAATTTGAACTACATGCACATGCTCCAGTGCATATAAATTGGTTGAAAAATCAAATCTGTGTCGTTGGGTGCATCCTTAGGTCCCATGCAAGAAATCGGTATGAATTTCAAACACCGGGGCACTGTTGATTGCCGGCAAAACATAGACATGCCTGGTTTTGAAATTCTAGTAAATCCAAAACTCGTCTGAAATTCATGTAACTTGGCATGCTATCATGGAGCGGCATCAACATGCCATGGTACAAATTTTGTCCCATTCGGGGCTGGTTTGGGTATATGCTTCTCACAACAAGCATGATGGTTTTCGATAGGGAACGTCCCACCTGTGGGGACGAAACGATATCCATTGCCTCTTATTGCCTTCAATTTTTTTTCTCGTGTCAACATAGAACAACAGGAGTGTTGTGTGAATTTTTGTGATTTTTCGGGGTTCATTTGGACATTTATATGCAATAAATGAGTTTTCAATGCATTTTATGTGCATAATTCAAATTTGAACTACATGCACATGTTCCAGTGCATATAAATTGGTTGAAAAATCAAATCTGTGACCTTGGCTGCATGCTTAGGTCCCATGCAAGAAATCGGAATGAATTTCAAACACCGGGGCACCGTTGATTGCCGGCAAAACATTGAGATGCCTGGTTTTTAAATTCTAGTAAATCCAAAACTTGTCTGATATTCATGAAACTTAGCATGCTATCACGGAGCGGCATCAACATGGCATGATACAAATTTTGTCCCATTTGGGGCAGGCTTGGGTATATGCTTCTCACAAACCGGAGTTTCTCACAACAAGCATGATGGTTTTCGGTAGGGAACGTCCCACCTTTGTGGCCGAAACGATATCCATTGCCTCTTATTGCTTTCAAAATTTTTTCTCGTGTCAACATAAAACAACAGGAGTGTTGTGTGAATTTTTGTGATTTTTCGTGGTTCGTTTGGACATTTTTATGCATTAACTGAGTTTTCAATGCATTTTATGAGCATAATTCAAATTTGAACTACATGCACATGCTACAGTGCATATAAATTGGTCAAAAAATCAAATCTGTGTCCTTGGGTGCATGCTTAGGTCCCATGCAAGAAATGGGAATGAATTTCAAACACCGGGGCACCGTTGATTGCCGGCAAAACATAGAGATGCCTGGTTTTTAAATTCTAGTAAATCCAAAACTAGTATGATATTCATGAAACTTGGCATGCTATCACGGAGCGGCATCAACATGTCGTGGTACAAATTTTGTACCATTTGGGGCAGGCTTGGGTATATGCTTCCCACAAACAGGAGTTTCTCACAACAAGCATGATGGTTTTCGGTAGGGAACATCCCACCTCATGGGACGAAACGATATCCATTGCCTCTTATTGCTTGCAATTTGTTTTCTCGTGTCAGCGTAGAACAACAGGAGTTTTGTGTGAATTTTTGTGAATTTTCGGGGTTTTGTTTGGACGTTTTTATGCATTAACTGAGTTTTCAATGCATTTTATGTGCATAATTAAAATTTGAACTACATGCACATGCTCCAGTGCATATAAATTAGTTGAAAAATCAAATATGTGTCCTTGGGTGCATGCTTAGGTCCCATGCAAGAAATAGGAATGAATTTCAAACACCGGGGCACCGTTGATTGCCGGCAAAACATTGAGATACCTGGTTTTTATATTCTAGTAAATCCAAAACTCGTCTGAAATTCATGAAACTTGGCATGCTATCATGGAGCGGCATCAACATGCCGTGGTACAAATTTTGTCCTATTTGGGGCAGGTTTGGGTGTATCCTTGTCAAAAAACGGACCTTCTCAAAACAAGCATGATGGTTTTCGGTAGGGAACGTCCCACCTTTGGGGACGAAACGATATCCATTTCCTCTTATTGCTTTCAAATTTTTTTCTCATGTCAACATAGAACAACAGGAGTATTGTGTGATTTTTGTGACTTTTTGGGGTTCATTTGGACATTTTTATGCATTTACTTAGTTTTCAATGCATTTTATGTGCATAATTCCAATTTGAACTACATGCACATGCTCTAGTGCATATAATGTGGTTGAAAAATCAAATCTGTGTCCTTGGGTGCATGCTTAGGTCCCATGCAAGAAATGGGAATGAATTTCAAACACCGGGGCACCGTTGATTGCCGGCAAAACAATGAGATGCCTGGTTTTTATATTCTAGTAAATCCAAAACTCGTCTGAAATTCATGAAACTTGGCATGCTATCATGGAGCGGCATCAACATGCCGTGGTACAAATTTTGTCCTATTTGGGGCAGGTTTGGGTGTATCCTTCTCAAAAAACGGACCTTCTCAAAACAAGCATGATGGTTTTCGGTAAGGAACGTCCCACCTTTGGGGACGAAACGATATCCATTGCCTCTTAATGCTTTCAAATTTTTTTCTCGTGTCAACATAGAAGAATAGGAGTATTGTGTGAATTTTTGTGATTTTTCGGGGTTCATTTGGATATTTTTATGCATTAACTGAGTTTTCAATGCATTTTTTGTGCATAATTCAAATTTGAACTACATGCACATCCTCTAGTGCATATAAATTGGTTGAAAAATCAAATCTGTGTCCTTGGGTGCATGCTTAGGTCCCATGCAAGAAATGGGAATGAATTTCAAACACCGGGGCACCGTTGATTGCCGGCAAAACATTGAGATGCCTGGTTTTTAAATTCTAGTAAATCCAAAACTAGTCAGATATTCATGAAACTTGGCATGCTATCACGGAGCGGCATCAACATGGCGTGGTACAAATTTTGTCCCATTTGGGGCAGGCTTCGGTATATGATTCTCAAAAAACGGAGCTTCTCACAACAAGCATGATGGTTTTCGGTAGGGAACGTCCCACCTTTGGGGACGAAACGATATCCATTGCCTCTTATTGCTTTCAATTTTTTTCTCGTGTCAACATAGAACAACAGGAGTGTTGTGTGAATTTTTTTGATTTTTCGGGGTTCGTTTGGACATTTTATGCATTAACTGAGTTTTCAATGCATTTTATGTGCATAATTCAAATTTGAACTACATGCACATGCTCCAGTCCAAATAAATTGGTTGAAAAATCAAATCTGTGTCCTTGGGTGCATGCTTAGGTCCCTTGCAAGAAATGAGAATGAATTTCAAACACCGGGGCATCGTTGATTGCCGGCAAAACATAGAGATGCCTGGTTTTTAAATTCTAGTAAATCCAAAACTAGTCTGATATTCATGAAACTTGGCATGCTATCACGGAGCGGCATCAACATGTCGTGGTACAAATTTTGTCCCATTTGGGGCAGGCTTGGGTATACGCTTCTCACAAACCGGAGTTTCTCACAACAAGCATGATGGCTTTCGGTAGGGAACGTCCCACCTCTGGGGACGAAACAATATCCATTGCCTCTTATTGCTTGCAATTTTTTTTTCGTGTCAACATAGAACAACAGGAGTGTTGTGTGAATTTTTGTGAATTTTCGGGGTTTGTTTTGACATTTTTATGCATTAACTGAGTTTTCAATGCATGTTATGTGCATAATTCAAATTTGAACTACATGCACATGCTATAGTGCATATAAATTGGTTGAAAAATCAAATCTGTGTCCTTTGGTGCATGCTTAGGTCCCATGCAAGAAATGGGAATGAATTTCAAACACCGGGGCACCGTTGATTGCCGGCAAAACATTGAGATGCCTGGTTTTCATATTCTAGTAAATCCAAAACTAGTATGATATTCATGAAACTTGGCATGCTATCACGGAGCGGCATCAACATGTCGTGGTACAAATTTTGTCCCATTTGGGGCAGGCTTGGGTATATGCTTCAAACAAACCAGAGTTTCTCACAACAAGCATGATGGTTTTCGGTAGGGAACGTCCCACCTCTGGGGACGAAACGATATCCATTGCCTCTTATTGCTTGCAATTTTTTTTATCGTGTCAACATAGAACAACAGGAGTGTTGTTCGAATTTTTGTGAATTTCCGGGGTTCATTTGGACGTTTTTATGCATTAACTGAGTTTTGAATGCATTTAATGTGCATAATTCAAATTTGAACTACATGCACATGCTACAGTGCATATAAATTGGTTGAAAAATCAAATATGTGTCCTTGGGTGCATGCTTAGGTCCCATGCAAGAAATGGGAATGAATTTCAAACACCGGGGCACCGTTGATTGCCGGCAAAACATTGAGATGCCTGGTTTTTATATTCTAGTAAATCCAAAACTCGTCTAAAATTCATGAAACTTGGCATGCTATCATGGAGCGGCATCAACATGCCGTGGTACAAATTTTGTCCTATTTGGGGCAGGTTTGGGTGTATCCTTCTCAAAAAACGGACCTTCTCAAAAAACGGACCTTCTCAAATAAAGCATGTGTGAATTTTTGTGAATTTTCGGGGTTCGTTTGGACATTTTTATGCATTAACTGAGTTTTCAATGCATTTTATGTGCATAATTCAAATTTGAACTACATTCACATGCTACAGTGCATATAAATTGGTTGAAAAATCAATTTTGTGTCCTTGGGTGCATGCTCAGGTCCCATGCAAGAAATGGGAATGAATTTCAAACACCGGGGCACCGTTGATTGCCGGAAAAACATTGAGATGGCTGGTTTTATATTCTAGTAAATCCAAAACTAGTATGATATTCATGAAACTTGGCATGCTATCACGGAGTGGCATCAACATGTCGTGGTACAAAATTTGTCCCATTTGGGGCAGGCTTGGGTATACGCTTCTCACAAACCGGAGTTTCTCACAACAAGCATGATGGTTTTCGGTAGGGAACGTCCCAACTCTGGGGACGAAACCATATCCATTGCCTCTTATTGCTTGCAAATTTTTTCTCGTGTCAACATAGAACAACAGGAGCGTTGTGTGAATTTTCGGGGTTCGTTTGGACATTTTTATGCATTAACTGAGTTTTCAATGCATTTTATGTGCATAATTCAAATTTGAACTACATGCACATGCTAAAGTGCATATAAATTGGTTGAAAAATCAAATCTGTGTCCTTGGGTGCATGCTTAGGTCCCATGCAAGAAATGGCAATGAATTTCAAACACTGGGGCACCGTTGATTACCGGCAAAACATTGAGATGCCTGGTTTTTATATTCTAGTAAATCCAAAACTAGTATGATATTCATGAAACTTGGCATGCTATCACGGAGCGGCATCAACATGTCGTGGTACAAATTTTGTCCCATTTGGGGCAGGCTTGGGTATATGCTTCTCACAAACCGGAGTTTCTCACAACGAGCATGATGGTTTTCGGTTGGGAACGTCCCACCTCTGGGGACGAAACGATATCCAATGCCTCTTATTGCTTGCAATTTTTTTTCTCGTGTCAACATAGAACAACAGGAGTGTTGTGTGAATTTTTGTGAATTTTCGGGGTTCGTTTGGACATTTTTATGCATTAACTGAGTTTTCAATGCATTTTATGTGCATAATTCAAATTTGAACTACATGCACATGCTACAGTGCATATAAATTGGTTGAAAAATCAAATATGTGTCCTTGGGTGCATGCTTAGGTCCCATGCAAGAAATGGGAATGAATTTCAAACACCGGGGCACCGTGGATTGCCGGCAAAACATTGAGATGCCTGGTTTTTATATTCTAGTAAATCAAAAACTAGTATGATATTCATGAAACTTGGCATGCTATCACGGAGCGGCATCAACATGTCGTGGTACAAATTTTGTCCCATTTGGGGCAGGCTTGGGTATATGCTTCTCACAAACCGGAGTTTCTCACAACAAGCATGATGGTTTTCGGTAGGGAACGTCCCACCTCTGGGGACGAAACGATATCCATTGCCTCTTATTGCTTGCAATTTTTTTTCTTGTGTCAACATAGAACAACAGGAGTGTTGTGTGAATTTTTGTGAATTTTCGGGGTTCGTTTGGACGTTTTTACGCATTAACTGAGTTTTCAATGCATTTTATGTGCATAATTCAAATTTGAACTACATGCACATGCTCAAGTGCATATAAATTGGTTGAAAAATCAAATATGTGTCCTTGGGTGCATGCTTAGGTCCCATGCAAGAAATGAGAATGAATTTCAAACACCGGGGCACCGTTGATTGCCGGCAAAACATTGAGATGCCTGGTTTTTTATTCTAGTAAATCCAAAACTCGTCTGAAATTCATGAAACTTGGCATGCTATCATGGAGCGGCATCAACATGCCGTGGTACAAATTTTGTCCTATTTGGGGCAGGTTTGGGTGTATCCTTCTCAAAAAACGGACCTTCTCAAAACAAGCATGATGGTTTTCGGTAGGGAACGTCCCACCTTTGGGGACGAAATGATATCCATTGCCTCTTATTGCTTTCAAATTTTTTTCTCGTGTCAACATAGAACAACCGGAGTGTTGTGTGAATTTTTGTGAATTTTCGGGGTTCGTTTGGACATTTTTATGCATTAACTGAGTTTTTAATGCATTTTATGTGCATAATTCAAATTTGAACTACATGCACAAGCTACAGTGCATATAAATTGGTTGAAAAATCAAATCTGTGTCCTTGGGTGCATGCTTAGGTCCCATGCAAGAAATGGCAATGAATTTCAAACACTGGGGCACCGTTGATTACCGGCAAAACATTGAGATGCCTGGTTTTTATATTCTAGTAAATCCAAAACTAGTATGATATTCATGAAACTTGGCATGCTATCACGGAGCGGCATCAACATGTCGTGGTACAAAATTTGTCCCATTTGGGGCAGGCTTGGGTATACGCTTCTCACAAACCGGAGTTTCTCACAACGAGCATGATGGTTTTCGGTAGGGAACGTCCCACCTCTGGAGACGAAACGATATCCATTGCCTCTTATTGCTTGCAATTTTTTTTTCTCGTGTCAACATAGAACAACCGGAGTGTTGTGTGAATTTTTGTGAATTTTCGGGGTTCGTTTGGACATTTTTATACATTAACTGAGTTTTCAATGCATTTTATGTGCATATTCAAATTTGAACTACATGCACATGCTACAGTGCATGTAAATTGGTTGAAAAATCAAATCTGTGTCCTTGGGTGCATCCTTAGGTCCCATGCAAGAAATGAGAATGAATTTCAAACACCGGGGCACCGTTGATTGCCGGCAAAACATAGAGATGCCTGGTTTTTAAATTCTAGTAAATCCAAAACTAGTATGATATTTATGAAACTTGGCATCCTATCACGGAGCGGCATCAACATGTCGTGGTACAAAATTTGTCCCATTTGGGGCAGGCTTGGGTATACGCTTCTCACAAACCGGAGTTTCTCACAACAAGCATGATGGTTTTCGGTACGGAACGTCCCACCTCTGGGGACGAAACAATATCCATTGCCTCTTATTGCTTGCAAATTTTTTCTAGTGTCAAAATAGAATAACAGGAGCGGTGTGTGAATTTTTGTGAATTTTCGGGGTTCGTTTGGACATTTTTATGCATTAACTGAGTTTTCAATGCATTTTATGTGCATAATTCAAATTTGAACTACATGCACATGCTACAGTGCATATAAATTGGTTGAAAAATCAAATCTGTGTCCTTGGGTGCATGCTTAGGTCCCATGCAAGAAATGGCAATGAATTTCAAACACTGGGGCACCGTTGATTACCGGCAAAACATTGAGATGCCTGGTTTTTATATTCTAGTAAATCCAAAACTAGTATGATATTCATGAAACTTGGCATGCTATCACGGAGCTGCATCAACATGTCGTGGTACAAATTTTGTCCCATTTGGGGCAGGCTTGGGTATATGCTTCTCACAAACCGGAGTTTCTCACAACGAGCATGATGGTTTTCGGTAGGGAACGTCCCACCTCTAGAGACGAAACGATATCCATTGCCTCTTATTGCGTGCAAATTTTTTTCTCGTGTCAACATAGAACAACCGGAGTGTTGTGCGAATTTTTGTGAATTTTCGGGGTTCGTTTGGACATTTTTATGCATTAACTGAGTTTTCAATGCATTTTATGTGCATAATTCAAATTTGAACTACATGCACATGCTCGAGTGCATATAAATTGGTTGAAAAATCAAATCTGTGTCCTTGGGTGCATGCTTAGGTCCCATGCAAGAAATGGGAATGAATTTCAAACACCGGGGCACCGTGGATTGCCGGCAAAACATTGAGATGCCTGGTTTTTATATTCTAGTAAATCCAAAACTCGTCTGAAATTCATGAAACTTGGCATGCTATCATGGAGCGGCATCAACATGCCGTGGTACAAATTTTGTCCTATTTGGGGCAGGTTTGGGTGTATCCTTCTCAAAAAACGGACCTTCTCAAAACAAGCATGATGGTTTTCGGTAGGGAACGTCCCACCTTTGGGGACGAAATGATATCCATTGCCTCTTATTGCTTTCAAATTTTTTCTCGTGTCAACATAGAACAATGGGAGTGTTGTGTGAATTTTCGGGGTTCGTTTGGACATTTTTATGCATTAACTGAGTTTTCAATGCATTTTATGTGCATAATTCAAATTTGAACTACATGCACATGCTAAAGTGCATATAAATTGGTTGAAAAATCAAATCTGTGTCCTTGGGTGCATCCTTAGGTCCCATGCATGAAATGGCAATGAATTTCAAACACTGGGGCACCGTTGATTACCGGCAAAACATTGAGATGCCTGGTTTTATATTCTAGTAAATCCAAAACTAGTATGATATTCATGAAACTTGGCATGCTATCACAGAGCGGCATCAACATGTCGTGGTACAAATTTTGTCCCATTTGGGGCAGGCTTGGGTATATGCTTCTCACAAACCGGAGTTTCTCACAACGAGCATGATGGTTTTCGGTAGGGAACGTCCCACCTCTGGGGACGAAACGATATCCAATGCCTCTTATTGCTTGCAATTTTTTTTTCTTGTGTCAACATAGAACAACAGGAGTGTTGTATGAATTTTTGTGAATTTTCGGGGTTCGTTTGGACATTTTTATGCATTAAATGAGTTTTCAATGCATTTTATGTGCATAATTAAAATTTGAACTACATGCACATGCTCCATTGCATATAAATTGGTTGAAAAATCAAATCTGTCTCCTTGGGTGCATGCTTAGGTCCCATGGAAGAAATGGGAATGAATTTCAAACACCGGGGCACCGTTGATTGCCGGCAAAACATTGAGATGCCTGGTTTTGAAATTCTAGTAAATCCAAAACTAGTCCGATATTCATGAAACTTGGCATGCTATCACGGAGCGGCATCAACATGTCGTGGTACAAATTTTGTCCCATTTGGGGCAGGCTTGGGTATATGATTCTCAAAAAAGGAGCTTCTCACAACAAGCATGATGGTTTTCGGTAGGGAACGTCCCACCTTTGGGGACAAAACGATATCCATTGCCTCTTATTGCTTTCAAATTTTGTTCTCGTGTTAACATAGAACAACATGATTGTTGTGTGAATTTTTGTGATTTTTCGGGGTTCGTTTGGACATTTTTAAGCATTAACTGAGTTTTCAATGCATTTTATGTGCATAATTCAAATTCGAACTACATGCACATGCTCAAGTGCATATAAATTGGTTGAAAAATCAAATCTGTGTCCTTGGGTGCATGCTTAGGTCCCATGCAAGAAATGGGAATGAATTTCAAACACCGGGGCACAGTTGATTGCCGGCAAAACATAGAGATGCCTGGTTTTTAAATTCTAGTAAATCCAAAACTCGTCTGAAATTCATGTAACTTGGCATGCTATCATGGAGCGGCATCAACATGCCATGGTACAAATTTTGTCCCATTTGGGGCCGGTTTGGGTATATGCTTCTCACAACAAGCATGATGGTTTTCGGTAGGGAACGTCCCACCTTTGGGGACGAAACGGTATCCATTTCCTCTTATTGCCATCAAATTTTTTTCTCGTGTCGACATAGAACAACAGGAGTGTTGTGTGAATTTTTGTGATTTTTCGGGGTTCATTTGGACATTTATATGCATTAACTGAGTTTTCAATGCATTTTATGTGCATAATTCAAATTTGAACTACATGCACATGCTCCAGTGCATATAAATTGGTTGAAGAATCAAATCTGTGTCCTTGGGTGCATGCTTAGGTCCCATGCAAGAAATGGGAATGAATTTCAAACACCGGGGCACCGTTGATTGCCGGCAAAACATTGAGATGCCTGTTTTTAAATTCTAGTAAATCCAAAACTTGTCTGATATTCATGAAACTTGGCATGCTAACACGGAGCGGCATCAACATGGCGTGGTACAAATTTTGTCCCATTTGGGGCAGGCTTGGGTATATGATTCTCAAAAAACGGAGCTTCTCACAACAAGCATGATGGTTTTCGGTAGGGAACGTCCCACCTTTGGGGACGAAACGATATCCATTGCCTCTTATTGCTTTCAAATTTTTTTCTCGTGTCAACATAAAACAACAGGAGTGTTGTGTGAATTTTTGTGATTTTTCGGGGTTCGTTTGGACATTTTTATGCATTAACTGAGTTTTCAATGCATTTTATGTGCATAATTCAAATTTGAACTACATGCACATGCTGCAGTGCATATAAATTGGTTGAAAAATCAAATCTGTGTCCCTGGGTGCATGCTTAGGTCCCATGCAAGAAATGGGAATGAATTTCAAACACCGGGGCACCGTTCATTGCCGGCAAAACATAGAGATGCCTGGTTTTTAATTTCTAGTAAATCCAAAACTAGTATGATATTCATGAAACTTGGCATGATATCACAGAGCGACATCAACATGTCGTGGCACAAATTTTGTCCCATTTGTGGAAGGCTTGGGTATATGATTCTCAGAAACGGAGCTTCTCACAACAAGCATGATGGTTTTCGGTAGGGAACGTCCCACCTTTGGGGACGAAACGATATCCCTTGCCTCTTGTTGCTTTCAATTTTTTTTCTCGTGTCAACATAGAACAACAGGATTGTTGTGTGAATTTTTGTGATTTTTCGGGGTTCGTTTGGACATTTTTTGCATTAACTGAGTTTTCAATGCATTTTATGTGCATAATTCAAATTTGAACTACATGCACATGCTACAGTGCATATAAATTGGTTGAAAAATCAAATTTGTGTCCTTGGGTGCATGCTTAGGTCCCATGCAAGAAATGGGAATGAATTTCAAACACCGGGGCACCGTTCATTGCCGGCAAAACATAGAGATGCCTAGTTTTTAAATTCTAGTAAATCCAAAACTATTATGATATTCATGAAACTTGGCATGCTATCACGGAGCGGCATCAACATGTCGTGGTACAAATTTTGTCCCATTTGGGGCAGGCTAGGGTATATGATTCTCAAAAACGGAGCTTCTCACAACAAGCATGATGGTTTTCGGTAGGGAACGTCCCACCTTTGGGGACGAAACGATATCCATTGCCTCTTGTTGCTTTCAATTTTTTTTCTCGTGTCAACATAGAACAACAGGATTGTTGTGTGAATTTTTGTGATTTTTCGGGGTTCGTTTGGACATTTTTATGCATTAACTGAGTTTTCAATGCATTTTATGTGCATAATTCAAATTTGAACTACATGCACATGCTCCAGTGCATATAAATTGGTTGAAAAATCAAATCTGTGTCCTTGGGTGCATGCTTAGGTCCCATGCGAGAAATGGGAATGAATTTCAAACACCGGGGCACCGTTGATTGCCGGCAAAACATAGAGATGCCTGGTTTTTAAATTCTAGTAAATCCAAAACTCGTCTGAAATTCATGTAACTTGGCATGCTATCATGGAGCGGCATCAACATGCCATGATGCAAATTTTGTCCCATTTGGGGCCGGTTTGGGTATATGCTTCTCACAACAAGCATGATGGTTTCCGGTAGGGAACGTCCCACCTTTGGGGACGAAACGATATCCATTTCCTCTTATTGCCTTCAAATTTTTTTCTCGTGTCAACATAGAATAACAGGAGTGTTGTGTGAATTTCTATGATTTTTCGGGGTTCATTTGGACATTTATATGCATTAACTGAGTTTTCAATGCATTTTATGTGCATAATTCAAATTGAACTACATGCACATGCTCAAGTGCATATAAATTGGTTGAAGAATCAAATCTGTGTCCTTGGGTGCATGCTTAGGTCCCATGCAAGAAATGGGAATGAATTTCAAACACCAGGGCACCGTTGATTGCCGGCAAAACATTGAGATGCCTGTTTTTAAATTCTAGTAAATCCAAAACTTGTCTGATATTCATGAAACTTGGCATGCTAACACGGAGCGGCATCAACATGGCGTGGTACAAAATTTGTCCCATTTGGGGCAGGCTTGGGTATATGATTCTCAAAAAACGGAGCTTCTCACAACAAGCATGATGGTTTTCGGTAGGGAACATCCCACCTTTCGGGACGAAACGATATCCATTGCATTTTATTGCTTTCAGAAATTTTTCTCGTGTCAACATAAAACAACAGGAGTGTTGTGTGAATTTTTGTGATTTTTCGGGGTTCGTTTGGACATTTTTATGCATTAACTGAGTTTTCAATGCATTTTATGTGCATAATTCAAATTTGAACTACATGCACATGCTACAGTGCATATAAATTGGTTGAAAAATCAAATCTGTGTCCCTGGGTGCATGCTTAGGTCCCATGCAAGAAATGGGAATGAATTTCAAACACCGGGGCACCGTTCATTGCCGGCAAAACATAGAGATGCCTGGTTTTTAAATTCTAGTAAATCCAAAACTAGTATGATATTCATGAAACTTGGGATGGTATCACGGAGCGACATCAACATGTCGTGGTACAAATTTTGTCCCATTTGGGGAAGGCTTGGGTATATGATTCTCAAAAACGGAGCTTCTCACAACAAGCATGATGGTTTTCGGTAGGGAATGTCCCACCTTTGGGGACGAAACGATATCCATTGCCTCTTGTTGCTTTCTATTTTTTTTCTCGTGTCAACATAAAACAACAGGATTGTTGTGTGAATTTTTGTGATTTTTCGGGGTTCGTTTGGACATTTTTATGCATTAACTGAGTTTTCAATGCATTTTATGTGCATAATTTAAATTTGAACTACATGCACATGCTCCAGTGCATATAAATTGGTTGAAAAATCAAATCTGTCTCCTTGGGTGCATGCTTAGATCCCATGGAAGAAATGGGAATGAATTTCAAACACCGGGGCACCGTTGATTGCCAGCAAAACATTGAGATGCCTGGTTTTGAAATTCTAGTAAATCCAAAACTAGTCCGATATTCATGAAACTTGGCATGCTATCACGAAGCGGCATCAACATGTCGTGGTAAAAATTTTGTCCCATTTGGGGCAGGCTTGGGTATATGATTCTCAAAAAAGGAGCTTCTCACAACAAGCATGATGGTTTTTGGTAGGGAACATCCCACCTTTGGGGACAAAACGATATCCATTGCCTCTTATTGCTTTCAAATTTTGTTCTCGTGTCAACATAGAACAACAGGATTGTTGTGTGAATTTTTGTGATTTTTCGGGGTTCGTTTGGACATTTTTATGCATTAACTGAGTTTTCAATGCATTTTATGTGCATAATTCAAATTTGAACTACATGCACCTGCTCCAGTGCATATAAATTGGTTGAAAAATCAAATCTGTGTCCTTGGGTGCATGCTTAGGTCCCATGCAAGAAATGGGAATGAATTTCAAACACCGGGGCACCGTTGATTGCCGGCAAAACATAGAGATGCCTGGTTTTTAAATTCTAGTAAATCCAAAACTCGTCTGAAATTCATGTAACTTGGCATGCTATCATGGAGCGGCATCAACATGCCATGGTACAAATTTTTTCCCATTTGGGGCCGGTTTGGGTATATGCTTCTCACAACAAGCATGATGGTTTTCGGTAGGGAACGTCCCACCTTTGGGGACGAAACGATATCCATTTCCTCTTATTGCCTTCAAATTTTTTTCTCGTGTGAACATAGAACAACAGGAGTGTTGTGTGAATTTTTGTGATTTTTCGGGGTTCATTTGGACATTTATATGCATTAACTGAGTTTTCAATGCATTTTATGTGCATAATTCAAATTTGAACTACATGCACATGCTCCAGTGCATATAAATTGGTTGAAGAATCAAATCTATGTCCTTGGGTGCATGCTTAGGTCCCATGCAAGAAATGGGAATGAATTTCAAACACCAGGGCACCGTTGATTGCCGGCAAAACATGAGATGCCTGTTTTTAAATTCTAGTAAATCCAAAACTTGTCTGATATTCATGAAACTTGGCATGCTAACACGGAGCGGCATCAACATGGCGTGGTACAAATTTTGTCCCATTTGGGGCAGGCTTGGGTATATGATTCTCAAAAAACGGAGCTTCTCACAACAAGCATGATGGTTTTCGGTAGGGAACATCCCACCTTTGGGGACGAAACGATATCCATTGCCTCTTATTGCTTTCAAATTTTTTTCTCGTGTCAACATAAAACAACAGGAGTGTTGTGTGAATTTTAGTGATTTTTCGGGGTTCGTTTGGACATTTTTATGCATTAACTGAGTTTTCAATGCATTTTATGTGCATAATTCAAATTTGAACTACATGCACATGCTACAGTGCATATAAATTGGTTGAAAAATCAAATCTGTGTCCTTGGATGCATGCTTAGGTCCCATGCAAGAAATGGGAATGAATTTCAAACACCGGGGCACCGTTCATTGCCGGCAAAACATGGAGATGCCTGCTTTTTAAATTCTAGTAAATCCAAAACTATTATGATATTCATGAAACTCTGCATGCTATCACGGAGCGGCATCAACGTGTCGTGGTACAAATTTTGTCCCATTTGGGGCAGGCTTGGGTATATGATTCTCAAAAACGGAGCTTCTCACAACAAGCATGATGGTTTTCGGTAGGGAACGTCCCACCTTTGGGGACGAAACGATATCCATTGCCTCTTGTTGCTTTCAATTTTTTTCTCGTGTCAACATAGAACAACAGGATTGTTGTGTGAATTTTTGTGATTTTTCGGGGTTCGTTTGGACATTTTTATGCATTAACTGAGTTTTCAATGCATTTTATGTGCATAATTCAAATTTGAACTACATGCACATGCTCCAGTGCATATAAATTGGTTGAAAAATCAAATCTGTGTCCTTGGGTGCATGCTTAGGTCCCATGCAAGAAATGGGAATGAATTTCAAACACCGGGGCACCGTTGATTGCCGGCAAAACATAGAGATGCCTGGTTTTTAAATTCTAGTAATCCAAAACTCGTCTGAAATTCATGTAACTTGGCATGCTATCATGGAGCGGCATCAACATGCCATGGTGCAAATTTTGTCCCATTTGGGGCCGGTTTGGGTATATGCTTCTCACAACAAGCATGATGGTTTCCGGTAGGGAACATCCCACCTTTGGGGACAAAACGATATCCATTTCCTCTTATTGCCTTCAAATTTTTTTCTCGTGTCAACATAGAATAACAGGAGTGTTGTGTGAATTTCTGTGATTTTTCGGGGTTCATTTGGACATTTATATGCATTAACTGAGTTTTTAATGCATTTTATGTGCATAATTCATATTTGAACTACATGCACATGCTCCAGTGCATATAAATTGGTTGAAGAATCAAATCTGTGTCCTTGGGTGCATGCTTAGGTCCCATGCAAGAAATGGGAATGAATTTCAAACACCGGGACACCGTTCATTGCCGGCAAAACATAGAGATGCCTGGTTTTTAAATTCTAGTAAATCCAAAACTTGTCTGATATTCATGAAACTTGGCATGCTAACACGGAGCGGCATCAACATGGCACGGTACAAATTTTGTCCCATTTGGGGCAGGCTTGGGTATATGATTCTCAAAAAACGGAGCTTCTCACAACAAGCATGATGGTTTTCGGTAGGGAACGTCCCACCTTTGGGGACGAAACGATATCCATTGCCTCTTATTGCTTTCAATTTTTTTTCTCGTGTCAACATAAAAAACCAGGAGTGTTGTGTGAATTTTTGTGATTTTTCGGGGTTCGTTTGGACATTTTTATGCATTAACTGAGTTTTCAATGCATTTTATGTGCATAATTCAAATTTGAACTACATGCACATGCTACAGTGCATATAAATTGGTTGAAAAATCAAATCTGTGTCCTTGGGTGCATGCTTAGGTCCCATGCAAGAAATGGGAATGAATTTCAAACACCGGGGCACCGTTCATTGCCGGCAAAACATAGAGATGCCTGGTTTTTAAATTCTAGTAAATCCAAAACTATTATGATATTCATGAAACTTAGCATGCTATCACGGAGCGGCATCAACATGTCGTGGTACAAATTTTGTCCCATTTGGGGCAGGCTTGGGTATATGATTCTCAAAAACGGAGCTTCTCACAACAAGCATGATGGTTTTCGGTAGGGAACGTCCCACCTTTGGGGACGAAACGATATCCATTTCCTCTTGTTGCTTTCAATTTTTTTTCTCGTGTCAACATAGAACAACAGGATTGTTGTGTGAATTTTTGTGATTTTTCGGGGTTCGTTTGGACATTTTTATGCATTAACTGAGTTTTCAATGCATTTTATGTGCATAATTAAAATTTGAACTACATGCACATGCTCGAGTGCATATAAATTGGTTGAAAAATCAAATCTGTGTCCTTGGGTGCATGCTTAGGTCCCATGCAAGAAATGGGAATGAATTTCAAACACCGGGGCACCGTTGATTGCCGGCAAAACATAGAGATGCCTGGTTTTTAAATTCTAGTAAATCCAAAACTCGTCTGAAATTCATGTAACTTGGCATGCTATCATGGAGCGGCATCAACATGCCATGGTACAAATTTTGTCCCATTTGGGGCTGGTTTGGGTATATGCTTCTTACAAGAAGCATGATGGTTTTCGGTAGGGAACGTCCCACCTTTGGGGACGAAACGATATCCATTTCCTCTTATTGCCTTCAATTTTTTTTCTCGTGTCAACATAGAACAACAGGAGTGTTGTGTGAATTTTTGTGATTTTTCGGGGTTCATTTGGACATTTATATGCATTAACTGAGTTTTCAATGCATTTTATGTGCATAATTCAAATTTGAACTACATGCACATGCTCCAGTGCATATAAATTGGTTGAAGAATCAAATCTGTGTCCTTGGGTGCATGCTTAGGTCCCATGCAAGAAATGGGAATGAATTTCAAACACCAGGGCACCGTTGATTGCCGGCAAAACATTGAGATGCCTGTTTTTAAATTCTAGTAAATCCAAAACTTGTCTGATATTCATGAAACTTGGCATGCTAACACGGAGCGGCATCAACATGGCATGGTACAAATTTTGTCCCATTTGGGGCAGGCTTGGGTATATGATTCTCAAAAAATGGAGCTTCTCACAACAAGCATGATGGTTTTCGGTAGGGAACGTCCCACCTTTGGGGACGAAACGATATCCATTGCCTCTTATTGCTTTCAAATTTTTTTCTCGTGTCAACATAAAACAACAGGAGTGTTGTGTGAATTTTTGTGATTTTTCGGGGTTCGTTTGGACATTTTTATGCATTAACTGAGCTTTCAATGCATTTTATGTGCATAATTCAAATTTGAACTACATGCACATGCTACAGTGCATATAAATTGGTTGAAGAATCAAATCTGTGTCCTTGGGTGCATGCTTAGGTCCCATGCAAGAAATGGGAATGAATTTCAAACACCGGGGCACCGTTCATTGCCGGCAAAACATAGAGATGCCTGGTTTTTAAATTCTAGTAAATCCAAAACTATTATGATATTCATGAAACTTGGCATGCTAACACGGAGCGGCATCAACATGGCATGGTACAAATTTTGTCCCATTTGGGGCAGGCTTGGGTATATGATTCTCAAAAAACGGAGCTTCTCACAACAAGCATGATGGTTTTCGGTAGGGAACGTCCCACCTTTGGGGACCAAACGATATCCATTGCCTCTTATTGCTTTCAAATTTTTTTCTCGTGTCAACATAAAACAACAGGAGTGTTGTGTGAATTTTTGTGATTTTTCGGGGTTCGTTTGGACATTTTTATGCATTAACTGAGTTTTCAATGCATTTTATGTGCATAATTCAAATTTGAACTACATGCACATGCTACAGTGCATATAAATTGGTTGAAAAATCAAATCTGTGTCCTTGGGTGCATGCTTAGGTCCCATGCAAGAAATGGGAATGAATTTCAAACACCGGGGCACCGTTCATTGCCGGCAAAACATAGAGATGCCTGGTTTTTAAATTCTAGTAAATCCAAAACTATTATGATATTCATGAAACTTGGCATGCTATCACGGTGCGGCATCAACATGTCGTGGTAGAAATTTTGTCCCATTTGGGGCAGGCTTGGGTATATGATTCTCAAAAACGGAGCTTCTCACAACAAGCATGATGGTTTTCGGTAGGGAACGTCCCACCTTTGGGGACGAAACGATATCCATTGCCTCTTGTTGCTTTCAATTTTTTTTCTCGTGTCAACATAGAACAACAGGATTGTTGTGTGAATTTTTGTGATTTTTCGGGGTTCGTTTGGACATTTTTATGCATTAACTGAGTTTTCAATGCATTTTATGTGCATAATTCAAATTTGAACTACATGCACATGCTCCAGTGCATATAAATTGGTTGAAAAATCAAATCTGTGTCCTTGGGTGCATGCTTAGGTCCCATGCAAGAAATGGGAATGAATTACAAACACCGGGGCACCGTTGATTGCCGGCAAAACATAGAGATGCCTGGTTTTTAAATTCTAGTAAATCCAAAACTCGTCTGAAATTCATGTAACTTGGCATGCTATCATGGAGCGGCATCAACATGCCATGGTACAAATTTTGTCCCATTTGGGGCTGGTTTGGGTATATGCTTCTTACAACAAGCATGATGGTTTTCGGTAGGGAACGTCCCACCTTTGGGGACGAAACGATATCCATTTCCTCTTATTGCCTTCAAATTTTTTTCTCGTGTCAACATAGAACAACAGGAGTGTTGTGTGAATTTTTGTGATTTTTCGGGGTTCATTTGGACATTTATATGCATTAACTGAGTTTTCAATGCATTTTATGTGCATAATTCAAATTTGAACTACATGCACATGCTCCAGTGCATATAAATTGGTTGAAGAATCAAATCTGTGTCCTTGGGTGCATGCTTAGGTCCCATGCAAAAATGGGAATGAATTTCAAACACCAGGGCACCGTTGATTGCCGGCAAAACATTGAGATGCCTGTTTTTAAATTCTAGTAAAACCAAAACTTGTCTGATATTCATGAAACTTGGCATGCTAACACGGAGCGGCATCAACATGGCGTGGTACAAATTTTGTCCCATTTGGGGCAGGCTTGGGTATATGATTCTCAAAAAACGGAGCTTCTCACAACAAGCATGATGGTTTTCGGTAGGGAACGTCCCACCTTTGGGGACGAAACGATATCCATTGCCTCTTATTGCTTTCAAATTTTTTTCTCGTGTCAACATAAAACAACAGGAGTGTTGTGTGAATTTTCGTGATTTTTCGAGGTTCGTTTGGACATTTTTATGCATTAACTGAGTTTTCAATGCATTTTATGTGCATAATTCAAATTTGAACTACATGCACATGCTACAGTGCATATAAATTGGTTGAAAAATCAAATCTGTGTCCTTGGGTGCATGCTTAGGTCCCATGCAAGAAATGGGAATGAATTTCAAACACCGGGACACCGTTCATTGCCGGCAAAACATAGAGATGCCTGGTTTTTAAATTCTAGTAAATCCAAAACTTGTCTGATATTCATGAAACTTGGCATGCTAACACGGAGCGGCATCAACATGGCATGGTACAAATTTTGTCCCATTTGGGGCAGGCTTGGGTATATGATTCTCAAAAAACGGAGCTTCTCACAACAAGCATGATGGTTTTCGGTAGGGAACGTCCCACCTTTGGGGACGAAACGATATCCATTGCCTCTTATTGCTTTCAATTTTTTTTCTCGTGTCAACATAAAAAACCAGGAGTGTTGTGTGAATTTTTGTGATTTTTCGGGGTTCGTTTGGACATTTTTATGCATTAACTGAGTTTTCAATGCATTTTATGTGCATAATTCAAATTTGAACTACATGCACATGCTACAGTGCATATAAATTGGTTGAAAAATCAAATCTGTGTCCTTGGGTGCATGCTTAGGTCCCATGCAAGAAATGGGAATGAATTTCAAACACCGGGGCACCGTTCATTGCCGGCAAAACATAGAGATGCCTGGTTTTTAAATTCTAGTAAATCCAAAACTATTATGATATTCATGAAACTTGGCATGCTATCACGGAGCGGCATCAACATGTCGTGGTACAAATTTTGTCCCATTTGGGGCAGGCTTGGGTATATGATTCTCAAAAACGGAGCTTCTCACAACAAGCATGATGGTTTTCGGTAGGGAACGTCCCACCTTTGGGGACGAAACGATATCCATTTCCTCTTGTTGCTTTCAATTTTTTTTCTCGTGTCAACATAGAACAACAGGATTGTTGTGTGAATTTTTGTGATTTTTCGGGGTTCGTTTGGACATTTTTATGCATTAACTGAGTTTTCAATGCATTTTATGTGCATAATTCAAATTTGAACTACATGCACATGCTCGAGTGCATATAAATTGGTTGAAAAATCAAATCTGTGTCCTTGGGTGCATGCTTAGGTCCCATGCAAGAAATGGGAATGAATTTCAAACACTGGGGCACCGTTGATTGCCGGCAAAACATAGAGATGCCTGGTTTTTAAATTCTAGTAAATCCAAAACTCGTCTGAAATTCATGTAACTTGGCATGCTATCATGGAGCGGCATCAACATGCCATGGTACAAATTTTGTCCCATTTGGGGCTGGTTTGGGTATATGCTTCTTACAAGAAGCATGATGGTTTTCGGTAGGGAACGTCCCACCTTTGGGGACGAAACGATATCCATTTCCTCTTATTGCCTTCAAATTTTTTTCTCGTGTCAACATAGAACAACAGGAGTGTTGTGTGAATTTTTGTGATTTTTCGGGGTTCATTTGGACATTTATATGCATTAACTGAGTTTTCAATGCATTTTATGTGCATAATTCAAATTTGAACTACATGCACATGCTCCAGTGCATATAAATTGGTTGAAGAATCAAATCTGTGTCCTTGGGTGCATGCTTAGGTCCCATGCAAAAATGGGAATGAATTTCAAACACCAGGGCACCGTTGATTGCCGGCAAAACATTGAGATGCCTGTTTTTAAATTCTAGTAAAACCAAAACTTGTCTGATATTCATGAAACTTGGCATGCTAACACGGAGCGGCATCAACATGGCGTGGTACAAATTTTGTCCCATTTGGGGCAGGCTTGGGTATATGATTCTCAAAAAACGGAGCTTCTCACAACAAGCATGATGGTTTTCGGTAGGGAACGTCCCACCTTTGGGGACGAAACGATATCCATTGCCTCTTATTGCTTTCAAATTTTTTTCTCGTGTCAACATAAAACAACAGGAGTGTTGTGTGAATTTTCGTGATTTTTCGAGGTTCGTTTGGACATTTTTATGCATTAACTGAGTTTTCAATGCATTTTATGTGCATAATTCAAATTTGAACTACATGCACATGCTACAGTGCATATAAATTGGTTGAAGAATCAAATCTGTGTCCTTGGGTGCATGCTTAGGTCCCATGCAAGAAATGGGAATGAATTTCAAACACCGGGGCACCGTTCATTGCCGGCAAAACATAGAGATGCCTGGTTTTTAAATTCTAGTAAATCCAAAACTATTATGATATTCATGAAACTTGGCATGCTAACACGGAGCGGCATCAACATGGCATGGTACAAATTTTGTCCCATTTGGGGCAGGCTTGGGTATATGATCCTCAAAAAACGGAGCTTCTCACAACAAGCATGATGGTTTTCGGTAGGGAACGTCCCACCTTTGGGGACAAAACGATATCCATTGCCTCTTATTGCTTTCAAATTTTTTTCTCGTGTCAACATAAAACAACAGGAGTGTTGTGTGAATTTTTGTGATTTTTCGGGGTTCGTTTGGACATTTTTATGCATTAACTGAGTTTTCAATGCATTTTATGTGCATAATTCAAATTTGAACTACATGCACATGCTACAGTGCATATAAATTGGTTGAAAAATCAAATCTGTGTCCTTGGGTGCATGCTTAGGTCCCATGCAAGAAATGGGAATGAATTTCAAACACCGGGGCACCGTTCATTACCGGCAAAACATAGAGATGCCTGGTTTTTAAATTCTAGTAAATCCAAAACTATTATGATATTCATGAAACTTCGCATGCTATCACGGAGCGGCATCAACATGTCGTGGTACAAATTTTGTCCCATTTGGGGCAGGCTTGGGTATATGATTCTCAAAAACGGAGCTTCTCACAACAAGCATGATGGTTTTCGGTAGGGAACGTCCCACCTTTGGGGACGAAACGATATCCATTGCCTCTTGTTGCTTTCAATTTTTTTTCTCGTGTCAACATAGAACAACAGGATTGTTGTGTGAATTTTTGTGATTTTTCGGGGTTCGTTTGGACATTTTTATGCATTAACTGAGTTTTCAATGCATTTTATGTGCATAATTCAAATTTGAACTACATGCACATGCTCCAGTGCATATAAATTGGTTGAAAAATCAAATCTGTGTCCTTGGGTGCATGCTTAGGTCCCATGCAAGAAATGGGAATGAATTTCAAACACCGGGGCACCGTTGATTGCCGGCAAAACATAGAGATGCCTGGTTTTTAAATTCTAGTAAATCCAAAACTCGTCTGAAATTCATGTAACTTGGCATGCTATCATGGAGCGGCATCAACATGCCATGGTACAAATTTTGTCCCATTTGGGGCTGGTTTGGGTATATGCTTCTTACAACAAGCATGATGGTTTTCGGTAGGGAACGCCCCACCTTTGGGGACGAAACGATATCCATTTCCTCTTATTGCCTTCAAATTTTTTTCTCGTGTCAACATAGAACAACAGGAGTGTTGTGTGAATTTTTGTGATTTTTCGGGGTTCATTTGGACATTTATATGCATTAACTGAGTTTTCAATGCATTTTATGTGCATAATTCAAATTTGAACTACATGCACATGCTCCAGTGCATATAAATTGGTTGAAGAATCAAATCTGTGTCCTTGGGTGCATGCTTAGGTCCCATGCAAAAATGGGAATGAATTTCAAACACCAGGGCACCGTTGATTGCCGGCAAAACATTGAGATGCCTGTTTTTAAATTCTAGTAAAACCAAAACTTGTCTGATATTCATGAAACTTGGCATGCTAACACGGAGCGGCATCAACATGGCGTGGTACAAATTTTGTCCCATTTGGGGCAGGCTTGGGTATATGATTCTCAAAAAACGGAGCTTCTCACAACAAGCATGATGGTTTTCGGTAGGGAACGTCCCACCTTTGGGGACGAAACGATATCCATTGCCTCTTATTGCTTTCAAATTTTTTTCTCGTGTCAACATAAAACAACAGGAGTGTTGTGTGAATTTTCGTGATTTTTCGAGGTTTGTTTGGACATTTTTATGCATTAACTGAGTTTTCAATGCATTTTATGTGCATAATTCAAATTTGAACTACATGCACATGCTACAGTGCATATAAATTGGTTGAAAAATCAAATCTGTGTCCTTGGGTGCATGCTTAGGTCCCATGCAAGAAATGGGAATGAATTTCAAACACCGGGGCACCGTTCATTGCCGGCAAAACATAGAGATGCCTGGTTTTTAAATTCTAGTAAATCCAAAACTATTATGATATTCATGAAACTTGGCATGCTATCACGGAGCGGCATCAACATGTCGTGGTACAAATTTTGTCCCATTTGGGGCAGGCTTGGGTATATGATTCTCAAAAACGGAGCTTCTCACAACAAGCATGATGGTTTTCGGTAGGGAACGTCCCACCTTTGGGGACGAAACGATATCCATTGCCTCTTGTTGCTTTCAATTTTTTTTCACGTGTCAACATAGAACAACAGGATTGTTGTGTGAATTTTTGTGATTTTTCGGGGTTCGTTTGGACATTTTTATGCATTAACTGAGTTTTCAATGCATTTTATGTGCATAATTCAAATTTGAACTACATGCACATGCTCCAATGCATATAAATTGGTTGAAAAATCAAATCTGTGTCCTTGGGTGCATGCTTAGGTCCCATGCAAGAAATGGGAATGAATTTCAAACACCGGGGCACCGTTGATTGCCGGCAAAACATAGAGATGCCTGGTTTTTAAATTCTAGTAAATCCAAAACTCGTCTGAAATTCATGTAACTTGGCATGCTATCATGGAGCGGCATCAACATGCCATGGTGCAAATTTTGTCCCATACGGGGCCGCTTTGGGTATATGCTTCTCACAACAAGCATGATGGTTTCCGGTAGGGAACGTCCCACCTTTGGGGACGAAACGATATCCATTTCCTCTTATTGCCTTCAATTTTTTTTCACGTGTCAACATAGAACAACAGGAGTGTTGTGTGAATTTTTGTGATTTTTCGGGGTTCATTTGGACATTTATATGCATTAACTGAGTTTTCAATGCATTTTATGTGCATAATTCAAATTTGAACTACATGCACATGCTCCAGTGCATATAAATTGGTTGAAAAATCAAATCTGTGTCCTTGTGTGCATGCTTAGGTCCCATGCAAGAAATGGGAATGAATTTCAAACACCGGGGGACCGTTGATTGCCGGCAAAACATAGAGATGCCTGGTTTTTAAATTCTAGTAAATCCAAAACTCGTCTGAAATTCATGTAACTTGGCATGCTATCATGGAGCGGCATCAACATGCCATGGTGCAAATTTTGTCCCATATGGGGCCGCTTTGGGTATATGCTTCTCACCACAAGCATGATGGTTTCCGGTAGGGAACGTCCCACCTTTGGGGACGAAACGATATCCATTTCCTCTTATTGCCTTCAAATTTTTTTCTCATGTCAACATAGAAAAACAGGAGTGTTGTGTGAATTTCTGTGATTTTTCGGGGTTCATTTGGACATTTATATGCATTAACTGAGTTTTCAATGCATTTTATGTGCATAATTCAAATTTGAACTACATGCACATGCTCCAGTGCATATAAATTGGTTGAAAAATCAAATCTGTGTCCTTGGGTGCATGCTTAGGTCCCATGCAAGAAATGGGAATGAATTTCAAACACCGGGGCACCGTTGATTGCCGGCAAAACATTGAGATGCCTGGTTTTTAAATTCTAGTAAATCCAAAACTATTATGATATTCATGAAACTTGGCATGCTATCACGGAGCGGCATCAACATGTCGTGGTACAAATTTTGTCCCATTTGGGGCAGGCTTGGGTATATGCTTCTTACAACAAGCATGATGGTTTTCGGTAGGGAACGTCCCACCTTTGGGGACGAAACGATATCCATTTCCTCTTATTGCCTTCAAATTTTTTTCTCGTGTCAACATAGAACAACAGGAGTGTTGTGTGAATTTTTGTGATTTTTCGGGGTTCATTTGGACATTTATATGCATTAACTGAGTTTTCACTGCATTTTATGTGCATAATTCAAATTTGAACTACATGCACATGCTCCAGTGCATATAAATTGGTTGAAGAATCAAATATGTGTCCTTGGGTGCATGCTTAGGTCCCATGCAAGAAATGGGAATGAATTTCAAACACCAGGGCACCGTTGATTGCCGGCAAAACATTGAGATGCCTGTTTTTAAATTCTAGTAAATCCAAAACTTGTCTGATATTCATGAAACTTGGCATGCTAACACGGAGCGGCATCAACATGGCGTGGTACAAATTTTGTCCCATTTGGGGCAGGCTTGGGTATATCATTCTCAAAAAACGGAGCTTCTCACAACAAGCATGATGGTTTTCGGTAGGGAACGTCCCACCTTTGGGGACGAAACGATATCCATTGCCTCTTATTGCTTTCAAATTTTTTTCTCGTGTCAACATAAAACAACAGGAGTGTTGTGTGAATTTTTGTGATTTTCGGGGTTCGTTTGGACATTTTTATGCATTAACTGAGTTTTCAATGCATTTTATGTGCATAATTCAAATTTGAACTACATGCACATGCTACAGTGCATATAAATTGGTTGAAAAATCAAATCTGTGTCCTTGGGTGCATGCTTAGGTCCCATGCAAGAAATGGGAATGAATTTCAAACACCGGGGCACCGTTCATTGCCGGCAAAACATAGAGATGCCTGGTTTTTAAATTCTAGTAAATCCAAAACTATTATGATATTCATGAAACTTGGCATGCTATCACGGAGCGGCATCAACATGTCGTGGTACAAATTTTGTCCCATTTGGGGCAGGCTTGGGTATATGATTCTCAAAAACGGAGCTTCTCACAACAAGCATGATGGTTTTCGGTAGGGAACGTCCCACCTTTGGGGACGAAACGATATCCATTGCCTCTTGTTGCTTTCAATTTTTTTTCTCATGTCAACATAGAACAACAGGATTGTTGTGTGAATTTTTGTGATTTTTCGGGGTTCGTTTGGACATTTTTATGCATTAACTGAGTTTTCAATGCATTTTATGTGCATAATTCAAATTTGAACTACATGCACATGCTCCAGTGCATATAAATTGGTTGAAAAATCAAATCTGTGTCCTTGGGTGCATGCTTAGGTCCCATGCAAGAAATGGGAATGAATTTCAAACACCGGGGCACCGTTGATTGCCGGCAAAACATAGAGATGCTTGGTTTTTAAATTCTAGTTAATCCAATACTCGTCTGAAATTCATGAAACTTGGCATGCTATCATGGAGCGGCATCAACATGCCATGGTGCAAATTTTGTCCCATTTGGGGCCGGTTTGGGTATATGCTTCTCACAACAAGCATGATGGTTTCCGGTAGGGAACGTCCCACCTTTGGGGACGAAACGATATCCATTTCCTCTTATTGCCTTCAAAATTTTTTCTCGTGTCAACATAGAATAACAGGAGTGTTGTGTGAATTTCTGTGATTTTTCGGGGTTCATTTGGACATTTATATGCATTAACTGAGTTTTCAATGCATTTTATGTGTATAATTCAAATTTGAACTACATGCACATGCTCCAGTGCATATAAATTGGTTGAAGAATCAAATCTGTGTCCTTGGGTGCATGCTTAGGTCCCATGCAAGAAATGGGAATGAATTTCAAACACCAGGGCACCGTTGATTGCCGGCAAAACATTGAGATGCCTGTTTTTAAATTCTAGTAAATCCAAAACTTGTCTGATATTCATGAAACTTGGCATGCTAACACGGAGCGGCATCAACATGGCGTGGTACAAATTTTGTCCCATTTGGGGCAGGCTTGGGTATATGATTCTCAAAAAACGGAGCTTCTCACAACAAGCATGATGGTTTTCGGTAGGGAACGTCCCACCTTTGGGGACGAAACGATATCCATTGCCTCTTATTGCTTTCAAATTTTTTTCTCGTGTCAACATAAAACAACAGGAGTGTTGTGTGAATTTTTGTGATTTTTCGGGGTTCGTTTGGACATTTTTATGCATTAACTGAGTTTTCAATGCATTTTATGTGCATAATTCAAATTTGAACTACATGCACATGCTACAGTGCATATAAATTGGTTGAAAAATCAAATCTGTGTCCTTGGGTGCATGCTTAGGTCCCATGCAAGAAATGGGAATGAATTTCAAACACCGGGGCACCGTTCATTGCCGGCAAAACATAGAGATGCCTGGTTTTTAAATTCTAGTAAATCCAAAACTATTATGATATTCATGAAACTTGGCATGCTATCACGGAGCGGCATCAACATGTCGTGGTACAAATTTTGTCCCATTTGGGGCAGGCTTGGGTATATGATTCTCAAAAACGGAGCTTCTCACAACAAGCATGATGGTTTTCGGTAGGGAACGTCCCACCTTTGGGGACGAAACGATATCCATTGCCTCTTGTTGCTTTCAATTTTTTTTCTCGTGTCAACATAGAACAACAGGATTGTTGTGTGAATTTTTGTGATTTTTCGGGGTTCGTTTGGACATTTTTATGCATTAACTGAGTTTTCAATGCATTTTATGTGCATAATTCAAATTTGAACTACATGCACATGCTCCAGTGCATATAAATTGGTTGAAAAATCAAATCTGTGTCCTTGGGTGCATGCTTAGGTCCCATGCAAGAAATGGGAATGAATTTCAAACACCGGGGCACCGTTGATTGCCGGCAAAACATAGAGATGCCTGGTTTTTAAATTCTAGTAAATCCAAAACTCGTCTGAAATTCATGTAACTTGGCATGCTATCATGGAGCGGCATCAACATGCCATGGTACAAATTTTGTCCCATTTGGGGCTGGTTTGGGTATATGCTTCTTACAACAAGCATGATGGTTTTCGGTAGGGAACGTCCCACCTTTGGGGACGAAACGATATCCATTTCCTCTTATTGCCTTCAAATTTTTTTCTCGTGTCAACATAGAACAACAGGAGTGTTGTGTGAATTTTTGTGATTTTTCGGGGTTCATTTGGACATTTATATGCATTAACTGAGTTTTCAATGCATTTTATGTGCATAATTCAAATTTGAACTACATGCACATGCTCCAGTGCATATAAATTGGTTGAAGAATCAAATCTGTGTCCTTGGGTGCATGCTTAGGTCCCATGCAAAAATGGGAATGAATTTCAAACACCAGGGCACCGTTGATTGCCGGCAAAACATTGAGATGCCTGTTTTTAAATTCTAGTAAAACCAGAACTTGTCTGATATTCATGAAACTTGGCATGCTAACACGGAGCGGCATCAACATGGCGTGGTACAAATTTTGTCCCATTTGGGGCAGGCTTGGGTATATGATTCTCAAAAAACGGAGCTTCTCACAACAAGCATGATGGTTTTCGGTAGGGAACGTCCCACCTTTGGGGACGAAACGATATCCATTGCCTCTTATTGCTTTCAAATTTTTTTCTCGTGTCAACATAAAACAACAGGAGTGTTGTGTGAATTTTCGTGATTTTTCGAGGTTCGTTTGGACATTTTTATGCATTAACTGAGTTTTCAATGCATTTTATGTGCATAATTCAAATTTGAACTACATGCACATGCTACAGTGCATATAAATTGGTTGAAAAATCAAATCTGTGTCCTTGGGTGCATGCTTAGGTCCCATGCAAGAAATGGGAATGAATTTCAAACACCGGGGCACCGTTCATTGCCGGCAAAACATAGAGATGCCTGGTTTTTAAATTCTAGTAAATCCAAAACTATTATGATATTCATGAAACTTGGCATGCTATCACGGAGCGGCATCAACATGTCGTGGTACAAATTTTATCCCATTTGGGGCAGGCTTGGGTATATGATTCTCAAAAACGGAGCTTCTCACAACAAGCATGATGGTTTTCGGTAGGGAACGTCCCACCTTTGGGGACGAAACGATATCCATTGCCTCTTGTTGCTTTCAATTTTTTTTCACGTGTCAACATAGAACAACAGGATTGTTGTGTGAATTTTTGTGATTTTTCGGGGTTCATTTGGACATTTTTATGCATTAACTGAGTTTTCAATGCATTTTATGTGCATAATTCAAATTTGAACTACATGCACATGCTCCAATGCATATAAATTGGTTGAAAAATCAAATCTGTGTCCTTGGGTGCATGCTTAGGTCCCATGCAAGAAATGGGAATGAATTTCAAACACCGGGGCACCGTTGATTGCCGGCAAAACATAGAGATGCCTGGTTTTTAAATTCTAGTAAATCCAAAACTCGTCTGAAATTCATGTAACTTGGCATGCTATCATGGAGCGGCATCAACATGCCATGGTGCAAATTTTGTCCCATACGGGGCCGCTTTGGGTATATGCTTCTCACAACAAGCATGATGGTTTCCGGTAGGGAACGTCCCACCTTTGGGGACGAAACGATATCCATTTCCTCTTACTGCCTTCAATTTTTTTTCACGTGTCAACATAGAACAACAGGAGTGTTGTGTGAATTTTTGTGATTTTTCGGGGTTCATTTGGACATTTATATGCATTAACTGAGTTTTCAATGCATTTTATGTGCATAATTCAAATTTGAACTACATGCACATGCTCTAGTGCATATAAATTGGTTGAAAAATCAAATCTGTGTCCTTGTGTGCATGCTTAGGTCCCATGCAAGAAATGGGAATGAATTTCAAACACCGGGGCACCGTTGATTGCCGGCAAAACATAGAGATGCCTGGTTTTTAAATTCTAGTAAATCCAAAACTCGTCTGAAATTCATGTAACTTGGCATGCTATCATGGAGCGGCATCAACATGCCATGGTGCAAATTTTGTCCCATATGGAGCCGCTTTGGGTATATGCTTCTCACCACAAGCATGATGGTTTCCGGTAGGGAACGTCCCACCTTTGGGGACGAAACGATATCCATTTCCTCTTATTGCCTTCAAATTTTTTTCTCATGTCAACATAGAAAAACAGGAGTGTTGTGTGAATTTCTGTGATTTTTCGGGGTTCATTTGGACATTTATATGCATTAACTGAGTTTTCAATGCATTTTATGTGCATAATTCAAATTTGAACTACATGCACATGCTCCAGTGCATATAAATTGGTTGAAAAATCAAATCTGTGTCCTTGGGTGCATGCTTAGGTCCCATGCAAGAAATGGGAATGAATTTCAAACACCGGGGCACCGTTGATTGCCGGCAAAACATTGAGATGCCTGGTTTTTAAATTCTAGTAAATCCAAAACTCGTCTGAAATTCATGTAACTTGGCATGCAATCATGGAGCGGCATCAACATGCCATGGTACAAATTTTGTCCCATTTGGGGCTGGTTTGGGTATATGCTTCTTACAACAAGCATGATGGTTTTCGGTAGGGAACGTCCCACCTTTGGGGACGAAACGATATCCATTTCCTCTTATTGCCTTCAAATTTTTTTCTCGTGTCAACATAGAACAACAGGAGTGTTGTGTGAATTTTTGTGATTTTTCGGGGTTCATTTGGACATTTATATGCATTAACTGAGTTTTCACTGCATTTTATGTGCATAATTCAAATTTGAACTACATGCACATGCTCCAGTGCATATAAATTGGTTGAAGAATCAAATATGTGTCCTTGGGTGCATGCTTAGGTCCCATGCAAGAAATGGGAATGAATTTCAAACACCAGGGCACCGTTGATTGCCGGCAAAACATTGAGATGCCTGTTTTTAAATTCTAGTAAATCCAAAACTTGTCTGATATTCATGAAACTTGGCATGCTAACACGGAGCGGCATCAACATGGCGTGGTACAAATTTTGTCCCATTTGGGGCAGGCTTGGGTATATCATTCTCAAAAAACGGAGCTTCTCACAACAAGCATGATGGTTTTCGGTAGGGAACGTCCCACCTTTGGGGACGAAACGATATCCATTGCCTCTTATTGCTTTCAAATTTTTTTCTCGTGTCAACATAAAACAACAGGAGTGTTGTGTGAATTTTTGTGATTTTCGGGGTTCGTTTGGACATTTTTATGCATTAACTGAGTTTTCAATGCATTTTATGTGCATAATTCAAATTTGAACTACATGCACATGCTACAGTGCATATAAATTGGTTGAAAAATCAAATCTGTGTCCTTGGGTGCATGCTTAGGTCCCATGCAAGAAATGGGAATGAATTTCAAACACCGGGGCACCGTTCATTGCCGGCAAAACATAGAGATGCCTGGTTTTTAAATTCTAGTAAATCCAAAACTATTATGATATTCATGAAACTTGGCATGCTATCACGGAGCGGCATCAACATGTCGTGGTACAAATTTTGTCCCATTTGGGGCAGGCTTGGGTATATGATTCTCAAAAACGGAGCTTCTCACAACAAGCATGATGGTTTTCGGTAGGGAACGTCCCACCTTTGGGGACGAAACGATATCCATTGCCTCTTGTTGCTTTCAATTTTTTTTCTCATGTCAACATAGAACAACAGGATTGTTGTGTGAATTTTTGTGATTTTTCGGGGTTCGTTTGGACATTTTTATGCATTAACTGAGTTTTCAATGCATTTTATGTGCATAATTCAAATTTGAACTACATGCACATGCTCCAGTGCATATAAATTGGTTGAAAAATCAAATCTGTGTCCTTGGGTGCATGCTTAGGTCCCATGCAAGAAATGGGAATGAATTTCAAACACCGGGGCACCGTTGATTGCCGGCAAAACATAGAGATGCTTGGTTTTTAAATTCTAGTTAATCCAATACTCGTCTGAAATTCATGAAACTTGGCATGTTATCATGGAGCGGCATCAACATGCCATGGTGCAAATTTTGTCCCATTTGGGGCCGGTTTGGGTATATGCTTCTCACAACAAGCATGATGGTTTCCGGTAGGGAACGTCCCACCTTTGGGGACGAAACGATATCCATTTCCTCTTATTGCCTTCAAAATTTTTTCTCGTGTCAACATAGAATAACAGGAGTGTTGTGTGAATTTCTGTGATTTTTCGGGGTTCATTTGGACATTTATATGCATTAACTGAGTTTTCAATGCATTTTATGTGTATAATTCAAATTTGAACTACATGCACATGCTCCAGTGCATATAAATTGGTTGAAGAATCAAATCTGTGTCCTTGGGTGCATGCTTAGGTCCCATGCAAGAAATGGGAATGAATTTCAAACACCAGGGCACCGTTGATTGCCGGCAAAACATTGAGATGCCTGTTTTTAAATTCTAGTAAATCCAAAACTTGTCTGATATTCATGAAACTTGGCATGCTAACACGGAGCGGCATCAACATGGCGTGGTACAAATTTTGTCCCATTTGGGGCAGGCTTGGGTATATGATTCTCAAAAAACGGAGCTTCTCACAACAAGCATGATGGTTTTCGGTAGGGAACGTCCCACCTTTGGGGACGAAACGATATCCATTGCCTCTTATTGCTTTCAAATTTTTTTCTCGTGTCAACATAAAACAACAGGAGTGTTGTGTGAATTTTTGTGATTTTTCGGGGTTCGTTTGGACATTTTTATGCATTAACTGAGTTTTCAATGCATTTTATGTGCATAATTCAAATTTGAACTACATGCACATGCTACAGTGCATATAAATTGGTTGAAAAATCAAATCTGTGTCCTTGGGTGCATGCTTAGGTCCCATGCAAGAAATGGGAATGAATTTCAAACACCGGGGCACCGTTCATTGCCGGCAAAACATAGAGATGCCTGGTTTTTAAATTCTAGTAAATCCAAAACTATTATGATATTCATGAAACTTCGCATGCTATCACGGAGCGGCATCAACATGTCGTGGTACAAATTTTGTCCCATTTGGGGCAGGCTTGGGTATATGATTCTCAAAAACGGAGCTTCTCACAACAAGCATGATGGTTTTCGGTAGGGAACGTCCCACCTTTGGGGACGAAATGATATCCATTGCCTCTTGTTGCTTTCAATTTTTTTTCTCGTGTCAACATAGAACAACAGGATTGTTGTGTGAATTTTTGTGATTTTTCGGGGTTCGTTTGGACATTTATATGCATTAACGGAGTTTTCAATGCATTTTATGTGCATAATTCAAATTTGAACTACATGCACATGCTCCAGTGCATATAAATTGGTTGAAAAATCAAATCTGTGTCCTTGGGTGCATGCTTAGGTCCCATGCAAGAAATGGGAATGAATTTCAAACACCGGGGCACCGTTCATTGCCGGCAAAACATAGAGATGCCTGGTTTTTAAATTCTAGTAAATCCAAAACTAGTATGATATTCATGAAACTTGGCATGCTATCACGGAGCGGCATCAACATGTCGTGGTACAAATTTTGTCCCATTTGGGGCAGGCTTGGGTATATGATTCTCAAAAACGAAGCTTCTCACAACAAGCATGATGGTTTTCGGTAGGGAACGTCCCACCTTTGGGGACGAAACGATATCCATTGCCTCTTGTTGCTTTCAATTTTTTTACTCGTGTCAACATGGAACAACAGGATTGTTGTGTGAATTTTTGTGATTTTTCGGGGTTCGTTTGGACATTTTTATGCATTAACTGAGTTTTCAATGCATTTTATGTGCATAATTCAAATTTGAACTACATGCACATGCTCCAGTGCATATAAATTGGTTGAAAAATCAAATCCGTGTCCTTGGGTGCATGGTTAGGTCCCATGCAAGAAATGGAAATGAATTTCAAACACCGGGGCACCGTTGATTGCCGGCAAAACATAGAGATGCCTGGTTTTTAAATTCTAGTAAATCCAAAACTCGTCTGAAATTCATGTAACTTGGCATGCTATCATGGAGCCGCATCAACATGCCATGGTGCAAATTTTGTCCCATTTGGGGCCGGTTTGGGTATAAGCTTCTCACAACAAGCATGATGGTTTTTGGTAGGGAACGTCCCACCTTTGGGGACGAAACGATATCCATTTCCTCTTATTGCCTTCAAATTTTTTTCTCGTGTCAACATAGAACAAGAGGAGTGTTGTGTGAATTTTTGTGATTATTCGGGGTTCATTTGGACATTTATATGCATTAACTGAGTTTTCAATGCATTTTATGTGCATAATTCAAATTTAAACTACATGCACATGCTCCAGTGCATATAAATTGGTTGAAGAATCGAATCTGTGTCCTTGGGTGCATGCTTAGGTCCCATGCAAGAAATGGGAATGAATTTCAAACACCTGGGCACCGTTGATTGCCGGCAAAACATAGAGATGCCTGGTTTTTAAATTCTAGTAAATCCAAAACTATTATGATATTCATGAAACTTGGCATGCTATCACAGAGCGGCAGCAACATGTCGTGGTACAAATTTTGTCCCATTTGGGGCAGGCTTGGGTATATGATTCTCAAAAACGGAGCTTCTCACAACAAGCATGATGGTTTTCGGTAGGGAACGTCCCACCTTTGGGGACGAAACGATATCCATTGCCTCTTGTTGCTTTCAATTTTTTTCTCGTGTCAACATAGAACAACAGGATTGTTGTGTGAATTTTTGTGATTTTTCAGGGTTCGTTTGGACATTTTTATGCATTAACTGAGTTTTCAATGCATTTTATGTGCATAATTCTAATTTGAACTACATGCACATGCTCCAGTGCATATAAGTTGGTTGAAAAATCAAATCTGTGTCCTTGGGTGCATGCTTAGGTCCCATGCAAGAAATGGGAATGAATTTCAAACACCGGGGCACCGTTGATTGCCGGCAAAACATAGAGATGCCTGGTTTTTAAATTCTAGTTAATCCAAAACTCGTCTGAAATTCATGTAACTTGGCATGCTATCATGGAGCGGCATCAACATGCCATGGTGCAAATTTTGTCCCATATGGGGCCGGTTTGGGTATATGCTTCTCACAACAAGCATGATGGTTTCCGGTAGGGAACGTCCCACCTTTGGGGACGAAACGATATCCATTTCCTCTTATTGCCTTCAAATTTTTTTCTCGTGTCAACATAGAATAACAGGAGTGTTGTGTGAATTTCTGTGATTTTTCGGGGTTCATTTGGACATTTATATGCATTAACTGAGTTTTCAATGCATTTTATGTGTATAATTCAAATTTGAACTACATGCACATGCTCCAGTGCATATAAATTGGTTGAAGAATCAAATCTGTGTCCTTGGGTGCATGCTTAGGTCCCATGCAAGAAATGGGAATGAATTTCAAACACCAGGGCACCGTTGATTGCCGGCAAAACATAGAGATGCCTGGTTTTTAAATTCTAGTAAATCCAAAACTCGTCTGAAATTCATGTAACTTGGCATGCTATCATGGAGCGGCATCAACATGCCATGGTGCAAATTTTGTCCCATATGGAGCCGCTTTGGGTATATGCTTCTCACCACAAGCATGATGGTTTCCGGTAGGGAACGTCCCACCTTTGGGGACGAAACGATATCCATTTCCTCTTATTGCCTTCAAATTTTTTTCTCATGTCAACATAGAAAAACAGGAGTGTTGTGTGAATTTCTGTGATTTTTCGGGGTTCATTTGGACATTTATATGCATTAACTGAGTTTTCAATGCATTTTATGTGCATAATTCAAATTTGAACTACATGCACATGCTCCAGTGCATATAAATTGGTTGAAAAATCAAATCTGTGTCCTTGGGTGCATGCTTAGGTCCCATGCAAGAAATGGGAATGAATTTCAAACACCGGGGCACCGTTGATTGCCGGCAAAACATTGAGATGCCTGGTTTTTAAATTCTAGTAAATCCAAAACTCGTCTGAAATTCATGTAACTTGGCATGCAATCATGGAGCGGCATCAACATGCCATGGTACAAATTTTGTCCCATTTGGGGCTGGTTTGGGTATATGCTTCTTACAACAAGCATGATGGTTTTCGGTAGGGAACGTCCCACCTTTGGGGACGAAACGATATCCATTTCCTCTTATTGCCTTCAAATTTTTTTCTCGTGTCAACATAGAACAACAGGAGTGTTGTGTGAATTTTTGTGATTTTTCGGGGTTCATTTGGACATTTATATGCATTAACTGAGTTTTCACTGCATTTTATGTGCATAATTCAAATTTGAACTACATGCACATGCTCCAGTGCATATAAATTGGTTGAAGAATCAAATATGTGTCCTTGGGTGCATGCTTAGGTCCCATGCAAGAAATGGGAATGAATTTCAAACACCAGGGCACCGTTGATTGCCGGCAAAACATTGAGATGCCTGTTTTTAAATTCTAGTAAATCCAAAACTTGTCTGATATTCATGAAACTTGGCATGCTAACACGGAGCGGCATCAACATGGCGTGGTACAAATTTTGTCCCATTTGGGGCAGGCTTGGGTATATCATTCTCAAAAAACGGAGCTTCTCACAACAAGCATGATGGTTTTCGGTAGGGAACGTCCCACCTTTGGGGACGAAACGATATCCATTGCCTCTTATTGCTTTCAAATTTTTTTCTCGTGTCAACATAAAACAACAGGAGTGTTGTGTGAATTTTTGTGATTTTCGGGGTTCGTTTGGACATTTTTATGCATTAACTGAGTTTTCAATGCATTTTATGTGCATAATTCAAATTTGAACTACATGCACATGCTACAGTGCATATAAATTGGTTGAAAAATCAAATCTGTGTCCTTGGGTGCATGCTTAGGTCCCATGCAAGAAATGGGAATGAATTTCAAACACCGGGGCACCGTTCATTGCCGGCAAAACATAGAGATGCCTGGTTTTTAAATTCTAGTAAATCCAAAACTATTATGATATTCATGAAACTTGGCATGCTATCACGGAGCGGCATCAACATGTCGTGGTACAAATTTTGTCCCATTTGGGGCAGGCTTGGGTATATGATTCTCAAAAACGGAGCTTCTCACAACAAGCATGATGGTTTTCGGTAGGGAACGTCCCACCTTTGGGGACGAAACGATATCCATTGCCTCTTGTTGCTTTCAATTTTTTTTCTCATGTCAACATAGAACAACAGGATTGTTGTGTGAATTTTTGTGATTTTTCGGGGTTCGTTTGGACATTTTTATGCATTAACTGAGTTTTCAATGCATTTTATGTGCATAATTCAAATTTGAACTACATGCACATGCTCCAGTGCATATAAATTGGTTGAAAAATCAAATCTGTGTCCTTGGGTGCATGCTTAGGTCCCATGCAAGAAATGGGAATGAATTTCAAACACCGGGGCACCGTTGATTGCCGGCAAAACATAGAGATGCTTGGTTTTTAAATTCTAGTTAATCCAATACTCGTCTGAAATTCATGAAACTTGGCATGCTATCATGGAGCGGCATCAACATGCCATGGTGCAAATTTTGTCCCATTTGGGGCCGGTTTGGGTATATGCTTCTCACAACAAGCATGATGGTTTCCGGTAGGGAACGTCCCACCTTTGGGGACGAAACGATATCCATTTCCTCTTATTGCCTTCAAAATTTTTTCTCGTGTCAACATAGAATAACAGGAGTGTTGTGTGAATTTCTGTGATTTTTCGGGGTTCATTTGGACATTTATATGCATTAACTGAGTTTTCAATGCATTTTATGTGTATAATTCAAATTTGAACTACATGCACATGCTCCAGTGCATATAAATTGGTTGAAGAATCAAATCTGTGTCCTTGGGTGCATGCTTAGGTCCCATGCAAGAAATGGGAATGAATTTCAAACACCAGGGCACCGTTGATTGCCGGCAAAACATTGAGATGCCTGTTTTTAAATTCTAGTAAATCCAAAACTTGTCTGATATTCATGAAACTTGGCATGCTAACACGGAGCGGCATCAACATGGCGTGGTACAAATTTTGTCCCATTTGGGGCAGGCTTGGGTATATGATTCTCAAAAAACGGAGCTTCTCACAACAAGCATGATGGTTTTCGGTAGGGAACGTCCCACCTTTGGGGACGAAACGATATCCATTGCCTCTTATTGCTTTCAAATTTTTTTCTCGTGTCAACATAAAACAACAGGAGTGTTGTGTGAATTTTTGTGATTTTTCGGGGTTCGTTTGGACATTTTTATGCATTAACTGAGTTTTCAATGCATTTTATGTGCATAATTCAAATTTGAACTACATGCACATGCTACAGTGCATATAAATTGGTTGAAAAATCAAATCTGTGTCCTTGGGTGCATGCTTAGGTCCCATGCAAGAAATGGGAATGAATTTCAAACACCGGGGCACCGTTCATTGCCGGCAAAACATAGAGATGCCTGGTTTTTAAATTCTAGTAAATCCAAAACTATTATGATATTCATGAAACTTCGCATGCTATCACGGAGCGGCATCAACATGTCGTGGTACAAATTTTGTCCCATTTGGGGCAGGCTTGGGTATATGATTCTCAAAAACGGAGCTTCTCACAACAAGCATGATGGTTTTCGGTAGGGAACGTCCCACCTTTGGGGACGAAATGATATCCATTGCCTCTTGTTGCTTTCAATTTTTTTTCTCGTGTCAACATAGAACAACAGGATTGTTGTGTGAATTTTTGTGATTTTTCGGGGTTCGTTTGGACATTTATATGCATTAACGGAGTTTTCAATGCATTTTATGTGCATAATTCAAATTTGAACTACATGCACATGCTCCAGTGCATATAAATTGGTTGAAAAATCAAATCTGTGTCCTTGGGTGCATGCTTAGGTCCCATGCAAGAAATGGGAATGAATTTCAAACACCGGGGCACCGTTCATTGCCGGCAAAACATAGAGATGCCTGGTTTTTAAATTCTAGTAAATCCAAAACTAGTATGATATTCATGAAACTTGGCATGCTATCACGGAGCGGCATCAACATGTCGTGGTACAAATTTTGTCCCATTTGGGGCAGGCTTGGGTATATGATTCTCAAAAACGAAGCTTCTCACAACAAGCATGATGGTTTTCGGTAGGGAACGTCCCACCTTTGGGGACGAAACGATATCCATTGCCTCTTGTTGCTTTCAATTTTTTTACTCGTGTCAACATGGAACAACAGGATTGTTGTGTGAATTTTTGTGATTTTTCGGGGTTCGTTTGGACATTTTTATGCATTAACTGAGTTTTCAATGCATTTTATGTGCATAATTCAAATTTGAACTACATGCACATGCTCCAGTGCATATAAATTGGTTGAAAAATCAAATCCGTGTCCTTGGGTGCATGGTTAGGTCCCATGCAAGAAATGGAAATGAATTTCAAACACCGGGGCACCGTTGATTGCCGGCAAAACATAGAGATGCCTGGTTTTTAAATTCTAGTAAATCCAAAACTCGTCTGAAATTCATGTAACTTGGCATGCTATCATGGAGCCGCATCAACATGCCATGGTGCAAATTTTGTCCCATTTGGGGCCGGTTTGGGTATAAGCTTCTCACAACAAGCATGATGGTTTTTGGTAGGGAACGTCCCACCTTTGGGGACGAAACGATATCCATTTCCTCTTATTGCCTTCAAATTTTTTTCTCGTGTCAACATAGAACAAGAGGAGTGTTGTGTGAATTTTTGTGATTATTCGGGGTTCATTTGGACATTTATATGCATTAACTGAGTTTTCAATGCATTTTATGTGCATAATTCAAATTTAAACTACATGCACATGCTCCAGTGCATATAAATTGGTTGAAGAATCGAATCTGTGTCCTTGGGTGCATGCTTAGGTCCCATGCAAGAAATGGGAATGAATTTCAAACACCTGGGCACCGTTGATTGCCGGCAAAACATAGAGATGCCTGGTTTTTAAATTCTAGTAAATCCAAAACTATTATGATATTCATGAAACTTGGCATGCTATCACAGAGCGGCAGCAACATGTCGTGGTACAAATTTTGTCCCATTTGGGGCAGGCTTGGGTATATGATTCTCAAAAACGGAGCTTCTCACAACAAGCATGATGGTTTTCGGTAGGGAACGTCCCACCTTTGGGGACGAAACGATATCCATTGCCTCTTGTTGCTTTCAATTTTTTTCTCGTGTCAACATAGAACAACAGGATTGTTGTGTGAATTTTTGTGATTTTTCGGGGTTCGTTTGGACATTTTTATGCATTAACTGAGTTTTCAATGCATTTTATGTGCATAATTCTAATTTGAACTACATGCACATGCTCCAGTGCATATAAATTGGTTGAAAAATCAAATCTGTGTCCTTGGGTGCATGCTTAGGTCCCATGCAAGAAATGGGAATGAATTTCAAACACCGGGGCACCGTTGATTGCCGGCAAAACATAGAGATGCCTGGTTTTTAAATTCTAGTTAATCCAAAACTCGTCTGAAATTCATGTAACTTGGCATGCTATCATGGAGCGGCATCAACATGCCATGGTGCAAATTTTGTCCCATATGGGGCCGGTTTGGGTATATGCTTCTCACAACAAGCATGATGGTTTCCGGTAGGGAACGTCCCACCTTTGGGGACGAAACGATATCCATTTCCTCTTATTGCCTTCAAATTTTTTTCTCGTGTCAACATAGAATAACAGGAGTGTTGTGTGAATTTCTGTGATTTTTCGGGGTTCATTTGGACATTTATATGCATTAACTGAGTTTTCAATGCATTTTATGTGCATAATTCAAATTTGAACTACATGCACATGCTCCAGTGCATATAAATTGGTTGAAGAATCAAATCTGTGTCCTTGGGTGCATGCTTAGGTCCCATCCAAGAAATGGGAATGAATTTCAAACACCGGGGCACCGTTGATTGCCGGCAAAACATTGAGATGCCTGGTTTTTAAATTCTAGTAAATCCAAAACTTGTCTGATATTCATGAAACTTGGCATGCTATCACGGAGCGGCATCAACATGGCGTGGTACAAATTTTGTCCCATTTGGGGCAGGCTTGGGTATATGATTCTCAAAAAACGGAGCTTCTCACAACAAGCATGATGGTTTTCGGTAGGGAACGTCCCACCTTTGGGGACGAAACGATATCCATTGCCTCTTATTGCTTTCAAATTTTTTTCTCGTGTCAACATAAAACAACAGGAGTGTTGTGTGAACTTTAGTGATTTTTCGGGGTTCGTTTGGACATTTTTATGCATTAACTGAGTTTTCAATGCATTTTATGTGCATAATTCAAATTTGAACTACATGAACATGCTCCAGTGCATATAAATTGGTTGAAAAATCAAATCTGTGTCCTTGGGTGCATGCTTAGGTCCCATGCAAGAAATGGGAATGAATTTCAAACACCGGGGCACCGTTCATTGCCGGCAAAACATAGGGATGCCTGGTTTTTAAATTCTAGTAAATCCAAAACTAGTATGATATTCATGAAACTTGGCATGCTATCACGGAGCGGCATCAACATGTCGTGGTACAAATTATGTCCCATTTGGGGCAGGCTTGGGTATATGATTCTCAAAAACGAAGCTTCTCACAACAAGCATGATGGTTTTCGGTAGGGAATGTCCCACCTTTGGGGACGAAACGATATCCATTGCCTCTTGTTGCTTTCAATTTTTTTTCTCGTGTCAACATAGAACAACAGGATTGTTGTGTGAATTTTTGTGATTTTTCGGGGTTCGTTTGGACATTTTTATGCATTAACTGAGTTTTCAATGCATTTTATGTGCATAATTCAAATTTGAACTACATGCACATGCTCCAGTGCATATAAATTGGTTGAAAAATCAAATCTGTGTCCCTGGGTGCATGCTTAGGTCCCATGCAAGAAATGGAAATGAATTTCAAACACCGGGGCACCGTTGATTGCCGGCAAAACATAGAGATGCCTGGTTTTTAAATTCTAGTAAATCCAAAACTCGTCTGAAATTCATGTAACTTGGCATGCTATCATGGAGCCGCATCAACATGCCATGGTGCAAATTTTGTCCCATTTGGGGCCGGTTTGGGTATAAGCTTCTCACAACAAGCATGATGGTTTTCGGTAGGGAATGTCCCACCTTTGGGGACGAAACGATATCCATTTCCTCTTATTGCCTTCAAATTTTTTTCTCGTGTCAACATAGAACAAGAGGAGTGTTGTGTGAAATTTTGTGATTATTCGGGGTTCATTTGGACATTTATATGCATTAACTGAGTTTTCAATGCATTTTATGTGCATAATTCAAATTTAAAATACATGCACATGCTGCAGTGCATATAAATTGGTTGAAGAATCGAATCTGTGTCCTTGGGTGCATGCTTAGGTCCCATGCAAGAAATGGGAATGAATTTCAAACACCAGGGCACCGTTGATTGCCGGCAAAACATAGAGATGCCTGGTTTTTAAATTCTAGTAAATCCAAAACTATTATGATATTCATGAAACTTGGCATGCTATCACAGAGCGGCATCAACATGTCGTGGTAAAAATTTTGTCCCATTTGGGGCAGGCTTGGGTATATGATTCTCAAAAACGGAGCTTCTCACAACAAGCATGATGGTTTTCGGTAGGGAACGTCCCACCTTTGGGGACGAAACGATATCCATTGCCTCTTGTTGCATTCAATTTTTTTTCTCGTGTCAACATAGAACAACAGGATTGTTGTGTGAATTTTTGTGATTTTTCGGGGTTCGTTTGGACATTTTTATGCATTAACTGAGTTTTCAATGCATTTTATGTGCATAATTCTAATTTGAACTACATGCACATGCTCCAGTGCATATAAATTGGTTGAAAAATCAAATCTGTGTCCTTGGGTGCATGCTTAGGTCCCATGCAAGAAATGGGAATGAATTTGAAACACCGGGGCACCGTTGATTGCCGGCAAAACATAGAGATGCCTGGTTTTTAAATTCTAGTAAATCCAAAACTCGTCTGAAATTCATGTAACTTGGCATGCTATCATGGAGCGGCATCAACATGCCATGGTGCAAATTTTGTCCCATATGGGGCCGGTTTGGGTATATGCTTCTCACACCAAGCATGATGGTTTCCGGTAGGGAACGTCCCACCTTTGGGGACGAAACGATATCCATTTCCTCTTATTGCCTTCAATTTTTTTTCTCGTGTCAACATAGAATAAGAGGAGTGTTGTGTGAATTTCTGTGATTTTTCGGGGTTCATTTGGACATTTATATGCATTAACTGAGTTCTCAATGCATTTTATGTGCATAATTCAAATTTGAACTACATGCACATGCTCCAGTGCATATAAATTGGTTGAAGAATCAAATCTGTGTCCTTGGGTGCATGCTTAGGTCCCATGCAAGAAATGGGAATGAATTTCAAACACCGGGGCACCGTTGATTGCCGGCAAAACATTGAGATGCCTGGTTTTTAAATTCTAGTAAATCCAAAACTTGTCTGATATTCATGAAACTTGGCATGCTATCACGGAGCGGCATCAACATGGCGTGGTACAAATTTTGTCCCATTTGGGGCAGGCTTGGGTATATGATTCTCAAAAAACGGAGCTTCTCACAACAAGCATGATGGTTTTCGGTAGGGAACGTCCCACCTTTGGGGACGAAACGATATCCTTTGCCTCTTATTGCTTTCAAAATTTTTTCTCGTGTCAACAAAAAACAACAGGAGTGTTGTGTGAATTTTTGTGATTTTTCGGGGTTCGTTTGAACATTTTTATGCATTAACTGAGTTTTCAATGCATTTTATGTGCATAATTCAAATTTGAACTACATGCACATGCTCCAGTGCATATAAATTGGTTGAAAAATCAAATCTGTGTCCTTGGGTGCATGCTTAGGTCCCATGCAAGAAATGGGAATGAATTTCAAACACCGGTGCACCGTTCATTGCCGGGAAAACATAGAGATGCCTGGTTTTTAAATTCTAGTAAATCCAAAACTAGTATGATATTCATGAAACTTGGCATGCTATCACGGAGCGGCATCAACATGTCGTGGTACAAATTTTGTCCCATTTGGGGCAGGCTTGGGTATATGATTCTCAAAAACAAAGCTTCTCACAACAAGCATGATGGTTTTCGGTAGGGAACGTCCCACCTTTGGGGACGAAACGATATCCATTGCCTCTTGTTGCTTTCAATTTTTTTTCTCGTGTCAACATAGAACAACAGGATTGTTGTGTGAATTTTTGTGATTTTTCGGGGTTCGTTTGGACATTTTTATGCATTAACTGAGTTTTCAATGCATTTTATGTGCATAATTCAAATTTGAACTACATGCACATGCTCCAGTGCATATAAATTGGTTGAAAAATCAAATCTGTGTCCTTGGGTGCATGCTTAGGTCCCATGCAAGAAATGGAAATGAATTTCAAACACCGGGGCACCGTTGATTGCCGACAAAACATAGAGATGCCTGGTTTTTAAATTCTAGTAAATCCAAAACTCGTCTGAAATTCATGTAACTTGGCATGCTATCATGGAGCCGCATCAACATGCCATGGTGCAAATTTTGTCCCATTTGGGGCCGGTTTGGGTATAAGCTTCTCACAACAAGCATGATGGTTTTCGGTAGGGAACGTCCCACCTTTGGGGACGAAACGATATCCATTTCCTCTTATTGCCTTCAAATTTTTTTCTCGTGTCAACATAGAACAAGAGGAGTGTTGTGTGAATTTTTGTGATTATTCGGGGTTCATTTGGACATTTATATGCATTAACTGAGTTTTCAATGCATTTTATGTGCATAATTCAAATTTAAACTACATGCACATGCTCCAGTGCATATAAATTGGTTGAAGGATCGAATCTGTGTCCTTGGGTGCATGCTTAGGTCCCATGCAAGAAATGGGAATGAATTTCAAACACCAGGGCACCGTTGATTGCCGGCAAAACATAGAGATGCCTGGTTTTTAAATGCTAGTAAATCCAAAACTGTTATGATATTCATGAAACTTGGCATGCTATCACAGAGCGGCATCAACATGTCGTGGTACAAATTTTGTCCCATTTGGGGCAGGCTTGGGTATATGATTCTCAAAAACGGAGCTTCTCACAACAAGCATGATGGTTTTCGGTAGGGAACGTCCCACCTTTGGGGACGAAACGATATCCATTGCCTCTTGTTGCTTTCAATTTTTTTTCTCATGTCAACATAGAACAACAGGATTGTTGTGTGAATTTTTGTGATTTTTCGGGGTTCGTTTGGACATTTTTATGCATTAACTGAGTTTTCAATGCATTTTATGTGCATAATTCAAATTTGAACTACATGCACATGCTCCAGTGCATATAAATTGGTTGAAAAATCAAATCTGTGTCCTTGGGTGCATGCTTAGGTCCCATGCAAGAAATGGGAATGAATTTCAAACACCGGGGCACCGTTCATTGCCGGCAAAACATAGAGATGCCTGGTTTTTAAATTCTAGTAAATCCAAAACTAGTATCATATTCACGAAACTTGGCATGCTATCATGGAGCGGCATCAACATGTCGTGGTACAAATTTTGTCCCATTTGGGGCAGGCTTGGGTATATGATTCTCAAAAAACGGAGCTTCTCACAACAAGCTTGATGGTTTTCGGTAGGGAACGTCCCACCTTTGGGGACGAAACGATATCCATTGCCTCTTGTTGCTTTCAATTTTTTTTCTCGTGTCAACATAGAACAACAGGATTGTTGTGTAAATTTTGTGATTTTTCGGGGTTCGTTTGGACATTTATATGCATTAACTGAGTTTTCAATTTATTTTATGTGCATAATTCAAATTTGAACTACATGCACATGCTCCAGTGCATATAAATTGGTTGAAGAATCAAATCTGTATCCTTGGGTGCACGCTTAGGTCCCATGCAAGAAATGGGAATGAATTTCAAACACCGGGGCACCGTTGATTGCCGGCAAAACATTGAGATGCCTGGTTTTTAAATTCAAGTAAATCCAAAACTTGTCTGATATTCATGAAACTTGGCATGCTATCACGGAGCGGCATCAACATGGCGTGGTGCAAATTTTGTCCCATTTGGGGCAGGCTTGGGTATATGATTCTCAAAAAACGGAGCTTCTCACAACAAGCATGATGGTTTTCGGTAGGGAACGTCCCACCTTTGGGGACGAAACGATATCCATTGCCTCTTATTGCTTTCAAATTTTTTTCTCGTGTCAACATAAAACAACAGGATTGTTGTGTGAATTTTTGTGATTTTTCGGGGTTCGTTTGGACATTTTTATGCATTAACTGAGTTTTCAATGCATTTTATGTGCATAATTCAAATTTGAAATACATGCACATGCTCCAGTGCATATAAATTGGTTGAAAAATCAAATCTGTGTCCTTGGGTGCATGCTTAGGTCCCATGCAAGAAATGGGAATGAATTTCAAACACCGGGGCACCGTTCATTGCCGGCAAAACATAGAGATGCCTGGTTTTTAAATTCTAGTAAATCCAAAACTAGTATGATATTCATGAAACTTGGCATGCTATCACGGAGCGGCATCAACATGTCGTGGTACAAATTTTGTCCCATTTGGGGCAGGCTTGGGTATATGATTCTCAAAAACGAAGGTTCTCACAACAAGCATGATGGTTTTCGGTAGGGAACGTCCCACCTTTGGGGACGAAACGATATCCATTGCCTCTTGTTGCTTTCAATTTTTTTTCTCGTGTCAACATAGAACAACAGGATTGTTGTGTGAATTTTTGTGATTTTTCGGGGTTCGTTTGGACATTTTTATGCATTAACTGTGTTTTCAATGCATTTTATGTGCATAATTCAAATTTGAACTACATGCACATGCTCCAGTGCATATAAATTGGTTGAAAAATCAAATCTGTGTCCTTGGGTGCATGCTTAGGTCCCATGCAAGAAATGGAAATGAATTTCAAACACCGGGGCACCGTTGATTGCCGGCAAAACATAGAGATGCCTGGTTTTTGAATTCTAGTAAATCCAAAACTCGTCTGAAATTCATGTAACTTGGCATGCTATCATGGAGCCGCATCAACATGCCATGGTGTAAATTTTGTCCCATTTGGGGCCGGTTTGGGTATAAGCTTCTCACAACAAGCATGATGGTTTTCGGTAGGGAACGTCCCACCTTTGGGGACGAAACGATATCCATTTCCTCTTATTGCCTTCAAATTTTTTTCTCGTGTCAACATAGAACAAGAGGAGTGTTGTGTGAATTTTTGTGATTATTCGGGGTTCATTTGGACATTTATATGCATTAACTGAGTTTTCAATGCATTTTATGTGCATAATTCAAATTTAAACTACATGCACATAATCTAGTGCATATAAATTGGTTGCAGAATCGAATCTGTGTCCTTGGGTGCATGCTTAGGTCCCATGCAAGAAATGGGAATGAATTTCAAACACCGGGGCACCGTTAATTGCCGGCAAAACATTGAGATGCCTGGTTTTAAATTCTAGTAAATCCAAAACTTGTCTGATATTCATGAAACTTGGCATGCTATCACGGAGCGGCATCAACATGGCATGGTACTAATTTTGTCCCTTTTGGGGCGGGCTTGGGTATATGATTCTCAAAAAACGGAGCTTCTCACAGCAAGCATGATGGTTTTTGGTAGGGAACGTCCCACCTTTGGGGACGAAACGATATCCATTGCCTCTTATTGCTTTCAAATTTTTTTCTCGTGTCAACATAAAACAACAGGAGTGTTGTGTGAATTTTTGTGATTTTTCGGGGTTCGTTTGGACATTTTTATGCATTAACTGAGTTTTCAATGCATTTTATGTGCATAATTCAAATTTGAACTACATGCACATGCTCCAGTGCATATAAATTGGTTGAAAAATCAAATCTGTGTCCTTGGGTGCATGCTTAGGTCCCATGCAAGAAATGGGAATGAATTTCAAACACCGGGGCACCGTTCATTGCCGGCAAAACATAGAGATGCCTGGTTTTTAAATTCTAGTAAATCCAAAACTAGTATCATATTCACGAAACATGGCATGCTATCACGGAGCGGCATCAACATGTCGTGGTACAAATTTTGTCCCATTTGGGGCAGGCTTGGGTATATGATTCTCAAAAAACGGAGCTTCTCACAACAAGCTTGATGGTTTTCGGTAGGGAACGTCCCACCTTTGGGGACGAAACGATATCCATTGCCTCTTGTTGCTTTCAATTTTTTTTCTCGTGTCAACATAGAACAACAGGATTGTTGTGTAAATTTTGTGATTTTTCGGGGTTCGTTTGGACATTTATATGCATTAACTGAGTTTTCAATTTATTTTATGTGCATAATTCAAATTTGAACTACATGCACATGCTCCAGTGCATATAAATTGGTTGAAGAATCAAATCTGTGTCCTTGGGTGCACGCTTAGGTCCCATGCAAGAAATGGGAATGAATTTCAAACACCGGGGCACCGTTGATTGCCGGCAAAACATTGAGATGCCTGGTTTTACATTCTAGTAAATCCAAAACTTGTCTGATATTCATGAAACTTGGCATGCTATCACGGAGCGGCATCAACATGGCGTGGTACAAATTTTATCCCATTTGGGGCAGGCTTGGGTATATGATTCTCAAAAAACGGAGCTTCTCACAACAAGCATGATGGTTTTCGGTAGGGAACGTCCCACCTTTGGGGACGAAACGATATCCATTGCCTCTTATTGCTTTCAAAATTTTTTCTCGTGTCAACATAAAACAACAGGAGTGTTGTGTGAATTTTTGTGATTTTTCGGGGTTCGTTTGGACATTTTTATGCATTAACTGAGTTTTCAATGCATTTTATGTGCATAATTCAAATTCGAACTACATGCACATGCTACAGTGCATATAAATTGGTTGAAAAATCAAATCTGTGTCCTTGGGTGCATGCTTAGGTCCCATGCAAGAAATGGGAATGAATTTCAAACACCGGGGCACCGTTGAATGCCGGCAAAACATAGAGATGCTTGGTTTTTAAATTCTAGTAAATCCAAAACTCCTCTGAAATTCATGTAACTTGGCATGCTATCATGGAGCGGCATCAACATGCCATGGTGCAAATTTTGTCCCATTTGGGGCCGGTTTGGGTATATGCTTCTCACAACAAGCATGATGGTTTTCGGTAGGGAACGTCCCACCTTTGGGGACGAAACGACATCCATTTCCTCTTATTGCCTTCAAATTTTTTTCTCGTGTCAACATAGAACAACAGGAGTGTTGTGTGAATTTTTGTGATTTTTCGGGGTTCATTTGGACATTTTTATGCATTAACTGAGTTTTCAATGCATTTTATGTGCATAATTCAAATTTGGACTACACGCACATGCTCCAGTGCATATAAATTGGTTGAAGAATCAAATCTGTGTCCTTGGGTGCATGCTTAGGTCCCATGCAAGAAATGGGAATGAATTTCAAACACCGCGGCACCGTTGATTCCCGGCAAAACATTGAGATGCCTGGTTTTTAAATTCTAGTAAATAAAAAACTTGTTTGATATTCATGAAACTTGGCATGCTATCACGGAGCGGCATCAACATGGCATGGTACAAATTTTGTCCCATTTGGGGCTGGCTTGGGTATATGATTCTCAAAAAACGGAGCTTCTCACAACAAGCATGATGGTTTTCGGTCGGGAACGTCCCACCTTTGGGGACGAAACGATATCCATTGCCTCTTATTGCTTTCAAATTTTTTCTCCTGTCAACATAAAACAACAGGAGTGTTGTGTGAATTTTTGTTATTTTCCGGGGTTCGTTTGGACATTTTTATGCATTAACTGAGTTTTCAATGCATTTTATGTGCATAATTCAAATTTGAACTACATGCACATGTTACAGTGCATATAAATTGGTTGAAAAATCAAATCTGTGTCCTTGGGTGCATGCTTAAGTCCCATGCAAGAAATGGGAATGAATTTCAAACACCGGGGCACCGTTCATTGCCGGCAAAACATAGAGATGCCTGGTTTTTAAATTCTAGTAAATCCAAAACTAGCATGATATTCATGAAACTTGGCATGCTATCACGGAGCAGCATCAACATGTCGTGGTACAAATTTTGTCCCATTTGGGGCAGGCTTGGGTATATGCTTCTCACAAACCGGAGTTTCTCACAACAAGCATGATGGTTGTCGATAGGGAACGTCCCACCTCTGGGGACGAAACGATATCCATTGCCTCTCATTACTTGCAATTTTTTTCTCGTGTCAACATAGAACAACAGGAGTGTTGTATGAATTTGTGTCAATTTTCGGGGTTCGTTTGGACGTTTTTATGTATTAACTGAGTTTTCAATGCAATTTATGTGCATAATTCAAATTTGAACTACATGCACATGCTCCAGTGCATATAAATTGGTTGAAAAATCAAATATGTGTCCTTGGGTGCATGCTTAGGTCCCATGCAAGAAATGGGAATGAATTTCAAACACAGGGGCACCGTTGATTGCCGGCAAAACATTGAGATGCCTGGTTTTTATATTCTAGTAAATCCATGAAACTTGGCATGCTATCATGGAGCAGCATCAACATGCCGTGGTACAAATTTTGTCCTATTTGGCGCAGGTTTGGGTGTATCCTTCTCAAAAACGGACCTTCTCAAAACAAGCATGATGGTTTTCGGGAGGGAACGTCCCACCTTTGGGGACGAAATGATATCCATTGCCTCTTATTGCTTTCAAATTTTTTTCTCGTGTCAACATAGAACAACAGGAGTGTTGTGTGAATTTTTTTGATTTTTCGGGGTTCATTTGGAAATTTTTATGCATTAACTGAGTTTTCAATGCATTTTATGTGCATAATTCAAATTTGAACTACATGCACATGCTCCAGTGCATATAAATTGGTTGAAAAATCAAATCTGTGTCCTTGGGTGCATGCTTAGGTCCCATGCAAGAAATGGGAATGAATTTCAAACACCGGGGCACCGTGGATTGCCGGCAAAACATTGAGATGCCTGGTTTTTACATTCTAGTAAATCCAAAACTTGTCTGATATTCATGAAACTTGGCATGCTATCAAGGAGCGGCAGCAACATGGGGAGTACAAATTTTATCCCATTTGGGGCAGGCTTGGGTATATGATTCTCAAAAAACGGAGCTTCTCACAACAAGCCTGATGGTTTTCGGTAGGGAACGTCCCACCTTTGGGGACGAAACGATATCCATTGCCTCTTATTGCTTTCAAATTTTTTTCTCGTGTCAACATAAAACAACAGGAGTGTTGTGTGAATTTTTGTGATTTTTCGGGGTTCGTTTGGACATTTTTATGCATTAATTGAGTTTTCAATGCATTTTATGTGCATAATTCAAATTTGAACTACATGCACATGCTACAGTGCATATAAATTGGTTGAAAAATCAAATCTGTGTCCTTGGGTGCATGCTTAGGTCCCATGCAAGAAATGGGAATGAATTTCAAATACCGGGGCACCGTTCATTGCCGGCAAAACATAGATATGCCTAGTTTTTAAATTCTAGTAAATCCAAAACTAGTATCATATTCATGAAACTTGGCATGCTATCACGGAGCGGCATCAACATGTCGTGGTACAAATTTTGTCCCATTTTGGGGCAGGCTTGGGTATATGATTCTCAAAAAACGGAGCTTCTCACAACAAGCTTGATGGTTTTCGGTAGGGAACGTCCCACCTTTGGGGACGAAACGATATACATTGCCTCTTGTTGCTTTCAAAAAATTTTCTCGTGTCAACATAGAACAACAGGATTGTTGTGTGAATTTTTGTGATTTTTCGGGGTTCGTTTGGACATTTTTCTGCATTAACTGAGTTTTCAATGCATTTTATGTGCATAATTCAAATTTGAACTACATGCTCATGCTCGAGTGCATATAAATTGGTTGAAAAATCAAATCTGTGTCCTTGGGTGCATGCTTAGGTCCCATGCAAGAAATGGGAATGAATTTCAAACACCGGGGCACCGTTGAATGCCGGCAAAACATAGAGATGCCTGGTTTTTAAATTCTAGTAATCCAAAACTCCTCTGAAATTCATGTAACTTGGCATGCTATCATGGAGCGGCATCAACATGCCATGGTGCAAATTTTGTCCCATTTGGGGCCGGTTTGGGTATATGCTTCTCACAACAAGCATGATGGTTTTCGGTAGGGAACGTCCCACCTTTGGGGACGAAACGATATCCATTTCCTCTTATTGCCTTCAAATTTTTTTCTCGTGTCAACATAGAACAACAGGAGTGTTGTGTGAATTTTTGTGATTTTTCGGGGTTCATTTGGACATTTATATGCATTAACTGAGTTTTCAATGCATTTTATGTGCATAATTCAAATTTGGACTACACGCACATGCTCCAGTGCATATAAATTGGTTGAAGAATCAAATCTGTGTCCTTGGGTGCATGCTTAGGTCCCATGCAAGAAATGGGAATGAATTTCAAACACCGCGGCACCGTTGATTCCCGGCAAAACATTGAGATGCCTGGTTTTTAAATTCTAGTAAATAAAAAACTTGTCTGATATTCATGAAACTTGGCATGCTATCACGGAGCGGCATCAACATGGCATGGTACAAATTTTGTCCCATTTGGGGCAGGCTTGGGTATATGATTCTCAAAAAACGGAGCTTCTCACAACAAGCATGATGGTTTTCGGTCGGGAACGTCCCACCTTTGGGGACGAAACGATATCCATTGCCTCTTATTGCTTTCAAATTTTTTTCTCCTGTCAACATAAAACAACAGGAGTGTTGTGTGAATTTTTGTTATTTTTCGGGGATCGTTTGGACATTTTTATGCATTAACTGAGTTTTCAATGCATTTTATGTGCATAATTCAAATTTGAACTACATGCACATGTTACAGTGCATATAAATTGGTTGAAAAATCAATCTGTGTCCTTGGGTGCATGCTTAAGTCCCATGCAAGAAATGGGAATGAATTTCAAACACCGGGGCACCGTTCATTGCCGGCAAAACATAGAGATGCCTGGTTTTTAAATTCTAGTAAATCCAAAACAAGCATGATATTCATGAAACTTGGCATGCTATCACGGAGCGGCATCAACATGTCGTGGTACAAATTTTGTCCCATTTGGGGCAGGCTTGGGTATATGCTTCTCACAAACCGGAGTTTCTCACAACAAGCATGATGGTTGTCGATAGGGAATGTCCCACCTCTGGGGACGAAACGATATCCATTGCCTCTCATTACTTGCAATTTTTTTCTCGTGTCAACATAGAACAACAGGAGTGTTGTATGAATTTTTTCAATTTTCGGGGTTCGTTTGGACGTTTTTATGCATTAACTGAGTTTTCAATGCAATTTATGTGCATAATTCAAATTTGAACTACATGCACATGCTCCAGTGCATATAAATTGGTTGAAAAATCAAATATGTGTCCTTGGGTGCATGCTTAGGTCCCATGCAAGAAATGGGAATGAATTTCAAACACAGGGGCACCGTTGATTGCCGGCAAAACATTGAGATGCCTGGTTTTTATATTCTAGTAAATTCAAAACTCGTCTGAAATTCATGAAACTTGGCATGCTATCATGGTGCGGCATCAACATGCCGTGGTACAAATTTTGTCCTATTTGGCTCAGGTTTGGGTGTATCCTTCTCAAAAACGGACCTTCTCAAAACAAGCATGATGGTTTTCGGTAGGGAACGTCCCACCTTTGGGGACGAAATGATATCCATTGCCTCTTATTGCTTTCAAATTTTTTTCTCGTGTCAACATAGAACAACAGGAGTGTTGTGTGAATTTTTTTGATTTTTCGGGGTTCATTTGGAAAATTTTATGCATTAACTGAGTTTTCAATGCATTTTATGTGCATAATTCAAATTTGAACTACATGCACATGCTCCAGTGCATATAAATTGGTTGAAAAATCAAATCTGTGTCCTTGGGTGCATGCTTAGGTCCCATGCAAGAAATGGGAATGAATTTCAAACACCGGGGCACCGTTGATTGCCGGCAAAACATTGAGATGCCTGGTTTTTAAATTCTAGTAAATAAAAAACTAGTCTGATATTCATGAAACTTGGCATGCTATCACGGAGCGGCATCAACATGGCGTGGTACAAATTTTGTCCCATTTGGGGCAGGCTTGGGTATATGATTCTCAAAAAACGGAGCTTCTCACAACAAGCATGATGGATTTCGGTAGGGAACGTCCCACCTCTCGGGACGAAACGATATCCATTGCCTCTTATTGCTTTCAAGTTTTTTTCTCGTGTCAACATAGAACAACAGGAGTGTTGTGTGAATTTTTGTGATTTTTCGGTGTTCGTTTGGACATTTTTATGCATTAACTAAGTTTTCAATGTATTTTATGTGCATAATTCAAATTTGAACTACATGCACATGCTCCAGTGCATATAAATTGGTTGAAAAATCAAATCTGTGTCCTTGGGTGCATGCTTAGGTCCCATGCAAGAAATGAGAATGAATTTCAAACACCGGGGCACCGTTGATTGCCGGCAAAACATAGAGATGCCTGCTCTTTAAATTCTAGTCAATCCAAAACTAGTCTGATATTCATGAAACTTGGCATGCTATCCCGGAGTGGCATCAACATGTCGTGGTACAAATTTTGTCCCATTTGGGGCAGGCTTGGGTATACGCTTCTCACAAACCGGAGTTTCTGACAACAAGCATGATGGTTTTCGGTAGGGAACGTCCCACCTCTGCGGACGAAACGATATCCATTGCCTCTTATTGCTTGCAAATTTTCTTCTCGTGTCAACATAGAACAACGGGAGTGTTGTGTGAATTTTTGTGAATTTTCAGGGTTCGTTTGGACATTTTTATGCATTAACTGAGTTTTCAATGCATTTTATGTGCATAATTCAAATTCGAACTACATGCACATGCTACAGTGCATATAAATTGGTTGAAAAATCAAATATGTGTCCTTGGGTGCATGCTTAGGTCCCATGCAAGAAATGGGAATGAATTTCAAACACCGGGGAACTGTTGATTGCCGGCAAAACATTGAGATGCCTGGTTTTTATATTCTAGTAAATCCAAAACTCCTCTGAAATTCATGTAACTTGGCATGCTATCATGGAGCGGCATCAACATGCCGTGGTACAAATTTTGTCCTATTTGGGTCAGGTTTGGGTGTATGCATCTCAAAAAATTTGGGGCAGGTTTGGGTGTATGTTTCTCAAAAAACGGAGCTTCTCAAAACAAGCATGATGGTTTTCGGGAGGGAACCTCCTACCTTTGGGGACGAAACCATATCCATTGCCTCTTATTACTTATAAGTTTTTTCTCGTGTTAACATAGAACAACAGGAGTGTTGTGTGAATTTTTGTGATTTTTTGGGGTTCATTTGGATATTTTTATGCATTAACTGAGTTTTCAATGCATTTTATGTGCATAATTCAAATTTGAACTACACGCACATGCTCCAGTGCATATAAATTGGTTGAAAAATGAAATATGTGTCCTTGGGTGCATGCTTAGGTCCCATGCAAGAAATGGGAATGAATTTCAAACACCGGGGCACCGTTGATTGCCGGCAAAACATTGAGATGCCTGGTTTTTATATTCTAGTAAATCCAAAACTCGTCTGAAATTCATGAAACTTGGCATGCTATCATGGAGCGGCATCAACATGCCGTGGTACAAATGTTGTCCTATTTGGGGCAGGTTTGGGTGTATCCTTCTCAAAAACGGACCTTCTCAAAACAAGCATGATGGTTTCGGTAGGGAACGTCCCACCTTTGGGGACGAAATGATATCCATTGCCTCTTATTGCTTTCAATTTTTTTTCTCGTGTCAACATAGAACAACAGGAGTGTTGTGTGAATTTTTGTGATTTTTCGGGGTTCATTTGGAAATTTTTGTGCATTAACTGAGTTTTCAATGCATTTTATGTGCATAATTCAAATATGAACTACATGCACATGCTCCAGTGCATATAAATTGGTTGAAAAATCAAATATGTGTCCTTGGGTGCATGCTTAGGTCCCATGCAAGAAATGGGAATGAATTTCAAACACCGGGGCACCGTTGATTGCCGGCAAAACATTGAGATGCCTGGTTTTTATATTCTAGTAAATTCAAAACTCGTCTAAAATTCATGAAACTTGGCATGCTATCATGGAGCGGCATCAACATGCCGTGGTACAAATTTTGTCCTATTTGGCGCAGGTTTGCGTGTATCCTTCTCAAAAACGGACCTTCTCAAAACAAGCATGATGGTTTTCGGTAGGGAACGTCCCACCTTTGGGGACGAAATGATATCCATTGCCTCTTATTGCTTTCAAATTTTTTTCTCGTGTCAACATAGAACAACAGGAGTGTTGTGTGAATTTTTTTGATTTTTCGGGGTTCATTTGGAAATTTTTATGCATTAACTGAGTTTTCAATGCATTTTATGTGCATAATTCAAATTTGAACTACATGCACATGCTCCAGTGCATATAAATTGGTTGAAAAATCAAATCTGTGTCCTTGGGTGCATGCTTAGGTCCCATGCAAGAAATGGGAATGAATTTCAAACACCGGGGCACCGTTGATTGCCGGCAAAACATTGAGATGCCTGGTTTTAAATTCTAGTAAATCCAAAACTAGTCTGATATTCATGAAACTTGGCATGCTATCACGGAGCGGCATCAACATGGCGTGGTACAAATTTTGTCCCATTTGGGGCAGGCTTGGGTATATGATTCACAAAAAATGGAGCTTCTCACAACAAGCATGATGGATTTCGGTAGGGAACGTCCCACCTCTGGGGACGAAACGATATCCATTGCCTCTTATTGCTTTCAATTTTTTTCTCGTGTCAACATAGAACAACAGGAGTGTTGTGTGAATTTTTGTGATTTTTCGGTGTTCGTTTGGACATTTTTATGCATTAACTGAGTTTTCAATGTATTTTATGTGCATAATTCAAATTTGAACTACATGCACATGCTCCAGTGCATATAAATTGGTTGAAAAATCAAATCTGTGTCCTTGGGTGCATGCTTAGGTCCCATGCAAGAAATGAGAATGAATTTCAAACACCGGGGCACCGTTGATTGCCGGTAAAACATAGAGATGCCTGGTCTTTAAATTCTAGTAACTCCAAAACTAGTCTGATATTCATGAAACTTGGCATGCTATCACGAAGCGGCATCAACATGTCGTGGTACAAATTTTGTCCCATTTGGGGTAGGCTTGGGTATACGCTTATCACAAACCGGAGTTTCTGACAACAAGCATGATGGTTTTCGGTAGGGAACGTCCCACCTCTGGGGACGAAACGATATCCATTGCCTCTTATTGCTTGCAAATTTTCTTCTCGTGTCAACATAGAACAACAGGAGTGTTGTGTGAATTTTTGTGAATTTTCGGGGTTCGTTTGGACATTTTTATGCATTAACTGAGTTTTCAATGCATTTTATGTGCATAATTCAAATTTGAACTACATGCACATGATCCAGTGCATATAAATTGGTTGAAAAATCAAATATGTGTCCTTGGGTGCATACTTAGGTCCCATGCAAGAAATGGGAATGAATTTCAAACACCGGGGCACCGTTGATTGCCGGCAAAACATTGAGATGCCTGGTTTTTATATTCTAGTAAATCCAAAACTCATCTGAAATTCATGAAACTTGGCATGCTATCATGGAGCGGCATCAACATGCTGTGGTACAAATTTTTTCCTATTTGGGTCAGGTTTGGGTGTATGCTTCTCAAAAAATTTGGGGCAGGTTTTGGTGTATGCTTCTCAAAAAACGGAGCATCTCAAAACAAGCATGATGGTTTTCGGTAGGGAACGTCCCACCTTTGGGGACGAAACCATATCCATTGCCTCTTATTGCTTATAAATTTTTTTCTCGTGTCAACAAAGAACAACAGGAGTGTTGTGTGAATTTTTGTGATTTTTTGGGGTTCATTTGGACATTTTTATGCACTAACTGAGTTTTCAATGCATTTTATGTGCATAATTCAAATTTGAACTACACGCACATGCTCCAGTGCATATAAATTGGTTGAAAAATCAAATATGTGTCCTTGGGTGCATGCTTAGGTCCCATGCAAGAAATGGGAATGAATTTCAAACACCGGGGCACCGTTGATTGCCGGCAAAACATTGAGATGCCTGGTTTTTATATTCTAGTAAATCCAAAACTCGTCTGAAATTCATGAAACTTGGCGTGCTATCATGGAGCGGCATCAACATGCCGTGGTAGAAATTTTGTCCTATTTGGGGCAGGTTTGGGTGTATCCTTCTCAAAAACGGACCTTCTCAAAACAAGCATGATGGTTTTCGGTAGGGAACGTCCCACCTTTGGGGACGAAATGATATCCATTGCCTCTTATTGCTTTCAATTTTTTTTCTCGTGTCAACATAGAACAACAGGAGTGTTGTGTGAATTTTTGTGATTTTTCGGGGTTCATTTGGAAATTTTTGTGCATTAACTGAGTTTTCAATGCATTTTGTGTGCATAATTCAAATATGAACTACATGCACATGCTCCAGTGCATATTAATTGGTTGAAAAATCAAATCTGTGTCCTTGGGTGCATGCTTAGGTCCCATGCAAGAAATGGGAATGAATTTCAAACACCGGGGCACCGTTGATTGTGGGCAAAACATTGAGATGCCTGGTTTTTAAATTCTAGTAAATCCAAAAACTAGTCTGATATTCATGAAGCTTGGCATGCTATCACGGAGCGGCATCAACATGGCATGGTACAAAGTTTGTCCCATTTGGGGCAGGCTTGGGTATATGATTCTCAAAAAACGGAGCTTCTCACAACAAGCATGATGGTTTTCGGTAGGCAACGTCCCACCTTTGGGGACGAAACGATATCCATTGCCTCTTATTGCTTTCAATTTTTTTTCTCATGTCAACATAGAACAACAGGAGTGTTGTGTGAATTTCTGTGATTTTTCGGGGTTCGTTTGGACATTTTTATGCATTAACTGAGTTTTCAATGCATTTTATGTGCATAATTCAAATTTGAACTACATGCACATGCTCCAGTGCATATAAATTGGTTGAAAAATCAAATCTGTGTCCTTGGGTGCATGCTTAGGTCCCATGCATGAAATGAGAATGAATTTCAAACACCGGGGCACCGTTGATTGCCGGTAAAACATAGAGATGCCTGGACTTTAAATTCTAGTAAATCCAAAACTAGTCTGATATTCATGAAACTTGGCACGCTATCACGGAGCGGCATCAACATGTCGTGGTACAAATTTTGTCCCATTTGGGGCAGGCTTGGGTATACGCTTATCACAAACCGGAGTTTCTGACAACAAGCATGATGGTTTTCGGTAGGGAACGTCCCACCTCTGGGGAGGAAACGATATCCATTGCCTCTTATTGCTTGCAAATTTTCTTCTCGTGTCAACATAGAACAATAGGAGTGTTGTGTGAGTTTTTGTGAATTTTCGGGGTTCGTTTGGACATTTTTATGCATTAACTAAGTTTTCAACGCATTTTATGTGCATAATTCAAATTTGAACTACATGCACATGATCCAGTGCATATAAATTGGTTGAAAAATCAAATATGTGTCCTTGGGTGCATGCTTAGGTCCCATGCAAGAAATGGGAATGAATTTCAAACACCGGGGCACCGTTGATTGCCGGCAAAACATTGAGATGCCTGGTTTTTATATTCTAGTCAATCCAAAACTCATCTGAAATTCATGAAACTTGGCATGCTATCATGTAGCGGCATCAACATGCCGTGGTACACATTTTTCCCTATTTGGGTCAGGTTCGGGTGTATGCTTCTCAAAAAATTTGGGGCAGGTTTGGGTGTATGCTTCTCAAAAAACGGAGCATCTCAAAACAAGCATGATGGTTTTCAGTAGGGAACGTCCCACCTTTGGGGACGAAACCATATCCATTGCCTCTTATTGCTTATAAATTTTTTTCTCGTGTCAACATAGAACAACAGGAGTGTTGTGTGAATTTTTGTGATTTTTTGGGGTTCATTTGGACATTTTTATGCATTAACTGAGTTTTCAATGCATTTTATGTGCATAATCCAAATTTGAACTACATGCACATGCTCTAGTGCATATAAATTGGTTGAAAAATCAAATATGTGTCCTTGGGTGCATGCTTAGGTCCCATGCAAGAAATGGGAATGAATTTCAAACACCAGGGCACCGTTGATTGCCGGCAAAACATTGAGATGCCTGGTTTTTATATTCTAGTAAATCCAAAACTCGTCTGAAATTCATGAAACTGGGCATGCTATCATGGAGCGGCATCAACATGCCGTGGTACAAATTTTGTCCTATTTGGGGCAGGTTTGGGTGTATCCTTCTCAAAAAACGGACCTTCTCAAAACAAGCATGATGGTTTTCGGTAGGGAACGTCCCACCTTTGGGGACGAAATGATATCCATTGCCTCTTATTGCTTTCAAATTTTTTTCTCGTGTCAAAATAGAACAACAGGAGTGCTGTGTGAATTTTTGTGATTTTTCGGGGTTCATTTGGACATTTTTATGCATTAACTGAGTTTTCAATGCATTTTATGTGCATAATTCAAATTTGAACTACATGCACATGCTCCAGTGCATATAAATTGGTTGAAAAATCAAATCTGTGTCCTTGGGTGCATGCTTAGGTCCCATGCAAGAAATGGGAATGAATTTCAAACACCGGGGCACCGTTGATTGCCGGCAAAACATTGAGATGCCTGGTTTTTAAATTCTATTAAATCGAAAACTCGTCTGAAATTCATGAAACTTGGCATGCTATCATGGAGCGGTATCAACATGTCGTGGTACAAATTTTGTCCCATTTGGGGTAGGTTTGGGTATATGCTTCTCACAAACTGTAGCTTCTCACAACAAGCATGATGGTTTTCGTTAGGGAACGTCCCACCTTTGGGGACGAAACGATATCCATTGCCTCTCATTGCTTTCAGTTTTTTTTCTCGTGTCAACATCGAACAACAGGAGATGCCTGGTTTTTAAATTCTAGTAAATCCAAAACTAGTCTGATATTCATGAAATGTGGCATGCTATCACGGAGCGGCATCAACATGGCATGGTACAAAGTTTGTCCTATTTGGGCAGGCTTGGGTATATGATTCTCAAAAAACGGAGCTTCTCACAACAAGCATGATGGTTTTCGGTAGGGAACATCCCACCTTTGGGGACGAAACGATATCCATTGCCTCTTATTGCTTTCAATTTTTTTTCTCATGTCAACATAGAACAACGGGAGTGTTGTGTGAATTTTTGTGAATTTTCCGGGTTCGTTTGGACATTTTTATGCATTAACTGAGTTTTCAATGCATTTTATGTGCATAATTCAAATTTGAATTACATGCACCTGCTCCAGTGCATATAAATTGGTTGAAAAATCAAATCTGTGTCCTTGGGTGCATGCTTAGGTCCCATGCAAGAAATGAGAATGAATTTCAAACACCGGGGCACCGTTGATTGCCGGCAAAACATATAGATGCCTGGTTTTTAAATTCTAGTAAATCCAAAACTAGTCTGATATTCATGAAACTTGGCATGCCATCACGGAGCGGCATCAACATGTCGTGGTACAAATTTTGTCCCATTTGGGGCAGGCTTGGGTATACGCTTCTCACAAACCGGAGTTTCTCACAACAAGCATGATGGTTTTCGTTAGGGAACGTCCCACCTTTGGGGACGAAACGATATCCATTGCCTCTTGTTGCTTTCAATTCTTTTCTCGTGTCAACATAGAACAACAGGAGTGTTGTGTGAATTTTTGTGATTTTTCGGGGTTTGTTTGGAAATTTTTATGCATTAACTAAGTTTTCAATGCATTTTATGTGCATAATTCAAATTTGAACTACATGCACATGCTCCAGTGCATATAAATTGGTTGAAAAATCAAATATGTGTCCTTGGGTGCATGCTTAGGTCCCATGCAAGAAATAGGAATGAGTTTCAAACACCGCGGCACCGGTGATTGCCGGCAAAACATTGAGATGCCTGGTTTTTATATTCTAGTAAATCCAAAACTCATCTGAAATTCATGAAACTTGGCATGCTATCATGGAGCGGCATCAACATGCCGTGGTACAAATTTTGTCCTATTTGGGTAGGTTTGGGTGTATGCTTCTCAAAAAATTTGGGGCAGGTTTGCGTGTATGCTTCCCAAAAAACGGAGCTTCTAAAAACAAGCATGATGGTTTTCGGTAGGGAACGTCCCACTTTGGGGACGAAACGATATCCATTGCCTCTTATTGCTTTCAAATTTTTTTCTCGTGTCAACATAGAACAACAGGAGTGTTGTGTGAATTTTTGTGATTTTTCGGGGTTCATTTGGTCATTTTTATGCATTAACTGAGTTTTCAATGCATTTTATGTGCATAATTCAAATTTGAACTACATGCACATGCTCCAGTGCATATAAATTGGTTGAAAAATCAAATCTGTGTCCTTCGGTGCATGCTTAGGTGCCATGCAAGAAATGGGAATGAATTTCAAACACTGGGGCACCGTTGATTGCCGGCAAAACATTGAGATGCCTGGTTTTTAAATTCTAGTAAATCCAAAACTAGTCCGATATTCATGAAACTTGGCATGCTATCACGGAACAGCATCAACAAGGCGTGGTACAAATTTTGTCCCATTTGGGGCAGGCTTGGGTATATCATTCTCAAAAAACGGAGTATCTCACAACAAGCATGATGGTTTTCGGTAGGGAACGTCCCACCTCTGGGGACGAAACGATATCCATTGCCTCTTATTGCTTGCAAATTTTCTTCTCGTGTCAACATAGAACAACGGGAGTGTTGTGTGAATTTTTGTGAATTTTCAGGGTTCGTTTGGACATTTTTATGCATTAACTGAGTTTTCAATGCATTTTATGTGCATAATTCAAATTTGAACTACATGCACATGCTCCAGTGCATGTAAATTGGTTGAAAAATCAAATCTGTGTCCTTGGGTGCATGCTTAGGTCCGATGCAAGAAATGGGAATGAATTTCAAGCACCAGGGCACCGTTGATTGCCGGCAAAACATTGAGATGCCTGGTTTTTGAATTCTAGTAAATCCAAAACTAGCCTGATATTCATGAAACTTGGCATGCTATCACGGAGCGGCATCAGCATGTCGTGGTTCAAATTTTGTCCCATTTGGGGCAGGCTTGGGTATATGCTTCTCACAAACCGGAGTTTCTCACAGCAAGCATGATGGTTTTTGGTAGGGAACATCCCACCTCTGGGGACGAAATGATATCCATTGCCTCTTATTGCTTTCAAAAAATTTTCTCGTGTCAACTAGAACAACAGGAGTGTTGTGTGAATTTTTGTAATTTTCGGGGTTCGTTTGGACATTTTTATGCATTAACTGAGTTTTCAATGCATTTTATGTGCATAATTCAAATTTGAACTACATGCACATGCTCCAGTGCATATAAATTGGTTGAAAAATCAAATCTGTGTCCTTGGGTGCATGCTTAGGTCCCATGCATGAAATGGGAATGAATTTCAAACACCGGGGCACCGTTGATTGCCGGCAAGACACTGAGATACCTGGTTTTTAAATTCTAGTAAATCCAAAACTCGGCTGAAATTCATGTAACTTGGCATGCTATCATGGAGCGGCATCAACATGTCGTGGTACAAATTTTGTCCTATTTGGGGCAGGTTTGGGTATGTGCTTCTCACGAACCGTAGCTTCTCACAACAAGCATGATGGTTTTCGGTAGGGAACGTCCCACCTTTGGGGACGAAACGATATCCATTGCCTCTTATTGCTTTCAATTTTTTTTCTCGTTTCAACATAGACAACATGAGTGTTGTGTGAATTTTTGTGATTTTTCAGGGTTCGTTTGGACATTTTTATGCATTAACTGAGTTTTCAATGCATTTTATGGGCATAATTCAAATTTTAACTACATGCACATGCCCTAGTGCATATAAATTGGTTGAAGAATCAAATATGTGTCCATGGGTGCATGCTTAGGTCCCATGCAAGAAATGGGAATGAATTTCAAACACCGGGGCACCGTTGATTGGGCAAAACATTGAGATGCCTGGTTTTTAAATTCTAGTAAATCCAAAACTCGTTTGAAATTCATGTAACTTGGCATGCTATCATGGAGCGGCATCAACGTGCCATGGTAAAAAATTTGTCCCGTTTGGGGCAGGTTTGGGTATATGCTTCTCACAAACCGGAGCTTCTGACAACAAGCATGATGGTTTTCGGTAGGGAATGTCCCACCTTTGGGGACGAAATGATATCCATTGCCTCTTATTGCTTTCAATTGTTTTTCTCGTGTCAACATAGAACTACAGGAGTGTTCTGTGATTTTTCGTGATTTTTCGGGGTTCGTTTGGACATTTTTATGCATTAACTGAGTTTTCAATGCATTTTATGTGCTTAACTCAAATTTGAACAACATGCACATGCTCTAGTGCATATAAATTGGTTGAAAAATCAGATCTGTGTCCTTGGGTGCATGCTTACGTCCCATGCAAGAAATGGGAATGGATTTCAAACACCGGGGCACCGTTGGTTGCCGGCAAAACATTGAGATGCCTGGTTTTTAAATTTTAGTAAATTCAAAACTCGTCTGAAATTCGTGAAACTTGGCATGCTATCATGGAGCGGCAACAACATGACGTGGTACAAATTTTGTCCCATTTGCGGCAGGTTTGGGTATATGCTTCTCACAAACCGGAGCTTCTCACAACAAGCATGATGTTTTTCGGTAGGGAACGTCCCACCTTTGTGGACGAAACGATTGCCTCTTATTGATTTCAATGTTTTTTCTCGTGTCAACATAGAACAACATGAGTGTTGCGTGCATTTTTGTGACTTTTCAGGGTTCGTTTGGACATTTTTATGCATCGACTGAGCTTTCTATGCATTTTATGGGCGTAATTCAAATTTGAACTACATGCAGATGCTCCAGTGCAACTAAATTGGTTGAAAAATCTAAGGTCCCATGCAAGAAATGGGAATGAATTTCAAACACCGGGGCACCGTTGATTGCCGGAAAAACATTAAGATGCCTGGTTTTTAAATTCTAGTAAATCCAAAACTCGTCTGAAATTCATGTAACTTGGCATGCTGTCATGGAGCGGCATCAACGTGCCATGGTAAATTTTTGTCCCATCTGGGGCAGGTTTGGGTATATGCTTCTCACAAACCGGAGCTTCTCACAACAAGCATGATGGTTTTCGGTAGGGAACGTCCCACCTTTGGGGACGAAACGATATCCATTGCCTCTTATTCCTTTCAATTTTTTTCTCGTGTCAACATAGAACAACAGGAGTGCTGTGTGAATTTTCATGACTTTTCGGGGATCGTTTGGACATTTTTATGCATTAACTGAGTTTTCAATGCATTTTATGTGCATAATTCAAATTTGAACTACATGCACATGCTCCAATGCATATAAATTGGTTGAAAAATCAAATATGTGTCCTTGGGTGCATTCTTAGGTCCCATGCAAGAAATGGGAATGAATTTCAAACACCGGGGCACCGTTGATTGCCGGCAAAACATTGAGATGCCTGGTTTTTAAATTCTAGTAAATCCAAAACTCGTCTGAAATTCATGAAACTTGGCATGCTATATGGAGCGGCATCAACATGTCGTGGTACAATTTTTTCCTATTTGGGTTAGGTTTGGGTATATGCTTCTTAAAAAACGGAGCTTCTCAAAACAAGCATGATGGTTTTCGGTAGGGAACGTCCCACCTTTGGGAACGAAACGACATCCATTGCCTCTTATTGCTTTCAAATTTTTTTCTCGTGTTAACATAGAACAACAGGAGTGTTCTGTGGATTATTGTTATTTTTCAGGGTTCGTTTGGACATTTTTATGCATTAACTAAGTTTTCAATGCATTTTATGTTCATAATTCAAATTTGAACTACATGCACATGCTCCAGTGCATATAAATTGGTTGAAAAATCAAAGCTGTGTCCTTGGGTGCATGCTTAGGTCCCATGCAAGAAATGGGAATGAATTTCAAACACTGGGGCACCGTTGATTGCTGGCAAAACATTGAGATGCCTGGTTTTCAAATTCTTGTAAATCCAAAACTCGTCTGATATTCATGAAACTTGGCATTCTATCACGGAGCGGCATCAACATGTCGTGGTACAAGTTTTGTCCCATTTGGGGCAGGCTTGGGTATATGCTTCTCACAAACCGGAGCTTCTCACAACAAGCAAGATTATACTGTAGGGGGTTCCCTTACAGTCTTTCTGTCAAAAAAAACAACAAGCATGATGGTTTTAGGTAGGGAATGTCCCATCTCTAGGGACGAAACGATATCCATTGCCTCTTATTGCTTTCAATTTTTTTCTCATGTGAACATAGAACAACAGGAGTGTTGTGTGATTTTTTGTGATTTTTCAAGGTTCGTTTGGACATTTTTATGCATTAACTGAGTTTTCAATGCATTTTATGTGCATAATTCAAATTTGAACTACATGGACATCCTCGAGTGCATATAAATTGGTGGAAAATCAAATCTGTGTCCTTGGGTGCATGCTTAGGTCCCATGCAAGAAATGGGAATGAATTTCAAACACTGGGGCACCGTTGATTGCCGGCCAAACACTGGTTTTTAAATTCTAGTAAATCCAAAACTCGTCTGAAATTCATGAAACTTTGCATGCTATTGATACGTCTCCGTCGTATCTACTTTTCGAAACACTTTTGCCCTTGTTTTGGACTCTAACTTGCATGATTTGAATGGAACTAAACCGGACTGACGCTGTTTTCAGTAGACTTTCCATGGTGTTATTTATGTGCAGAAACAAAAGTTCTCGGAATGACTTGAAACTCTACGGAACAACTTTTGGGAAAATATTAAAAATACTGGAAGAAAAATCAATGTCAGGGGGCCCACACCCTATCCACGAGGCTGGGGGGCGCCTGCCCCCCTGGGCGTGCCCTCCTGCCTCGTGGGCCCCCTGACGCTCCACCGACCTCAACTCCAACTCCATATATTCACTTTCGGGGAGAAAAAAATCAGACAGAAGGATTCATCGCATTTTACGATATGGAGTCGCCGCCAAGCCCTAAAACCTCTCGGGAGGGCTGAGCTGGAGTCCGTTCGGGGCTCCGGAGAGGGGAATCCATCGCTGTCGTCATCATTAACCATCCTCCATCACCAATTTCATGATGTTCACCGCCGTGCGTGAGTAATTCCATCGTAGGCTTGCTGGACGGTGATGGGTTGGATGAGATCTATCATGTAATTGAGTTAGTTTTGTTAGGGTTTGATCCCTAGTATCCACTATGTTCTGAGATTGATGTTGCTATGACTTTGCTATGCTTAATGCTTGTCACTAGGGCCCGAGTGCCATGATTTAAGATCTGAACCTATTATGTTTTCATGAATATATGTGAGTTCTTGATCCTATCTTGCAAGTCTATAGTCACCTACTATGTGTTATGATCCGACAACCCCGAAGTGACAATAATCGGGACCACTCCCGATGATGAGCGTAGTTTGAGGAGTTCATGTATTCACTATGTGTTAATGCTTTGGTCCGGTACTCTATTAAAAGGAGGCCTTAATATCCCTTAGCTTCCGTTAGGACCCCGCTGCCATGGGAGGGTAGGACAAAAGATGTCATGCAAGTTCTTTTCCATAAGCACGTATGACTATATTCGGAATACATGCCTACATTACATTGATGAATTGGAGCTAGTTTTATGTCACCCTATGTTATGACTGGTACATCTGAACCGCAACTGGCATAATTCTCCATCACCGATCCAATGCCTACGAGCTTTTCACATATTGTTCTCCGCTTATTTACTTTTCCGTTGCTACTGTTACAATCACTACAAAACCCAAAAATATTACTTTTGCTTGTGTTACCGTTACTTCCATATTACTTTGCTACTAAATACTTTGCTGCAGATACTAAGTTATCCTGGTGTGGTTGAATTGACAACTCAACTGCTAATACTTGAATATTCTTTGGCTCCCCTTGTTTTGAATCAATAAATTTGGGTTGAATACTCTACCCTCGAAAACTGTTGCGATCCCCTATACTTGTGGGTTATCAAGACTATTTTCTGGCGCTTTTGCCGGGTAGCATAGCTCTATTCTTTGAGTCACTTGGGATTTATATCTGCTGGTCACTATGAAGTACTTGAAAGACGAGAAAACAAAAATCTATCCCTCAAGTACGAGGGGAGGTAAGGAACTGCCATCTAGCCCTACACTTGATTCACCTTCTGTTTTGAGTAAGCTTGCGACACCTAAACTTGCTTCTGCTATTCGTTCCGATATGTCGCATGTTATTGATGATGCCACTTCTGCTATGCATGATACTTATGATGAAACCACTTCTATGCTTGATACTACTGTGCCACTTGGTGAATTTCTTGATGAACAACTTGCTAGGGTTAGAGAGAAAGAAATTATTGAAACTGATAATATTGATGAAAGTGATGATGAAGACTCCCCCCTAATAAATATGAATCGCCTGTTATTCCTGAGGGTTATGTTTTTGAAAAAGAAGCTGATTTAGCTATTTTAGCTTGCAAAGATAGATACGAGCTCAAGAGGTTATTAGCTAAATGGAAGCAGCAATCTCTTAATGCTAGAATGAAACCTGACCCTGCTTTTGCTACTTCACCTATCTGTGTTACTGATAAGGATTATGAATTCTCTGTTGATCCTGATGTAATTACTTTGGTTGAATCTGATCCTTTTTATGGCTATGAATCTGAAACTGTTGTGGAACATTTTACTAATTAAATGATATAGCTACCCTGTTCACTAATGATGAGAAATCTCGCTACCTTTATATCCTTAAAATATATCCGTTCTTATTAAAGGGTGATGCTAAGATATGGTTTAATTCTCTTGATCCTGGTTGTGTATGTAGTCCCCAGGATATGATTTATTACTTCTCTGCTAAATATTTCCCTGCTCATAAGAAACAAGCTGCTTTGAGGATATATATAATTTTGTGCAAATTGAAGAAGAGAGTCTCCCACAAGCTTGGGGGAGGCTTCTCCGATTACTTAATGCTTTGCCTGATCATCCTCTTAAGAAAAATGAAATACTTGATATCTTTTATAATGGACTAACCGATGCTTCCAAAGATTAACTGGATAGTTGTGCTGGTTCTGTTTTCAGGGAAAGAACACCAGATGAAGCTGAAATTCTATTGAATAATATGTTGACAAATGAAAATAATTGGACACTTCCTGAGCCAGCTCCTGAGCCAATTCCTGAGCCTATTCCTAAACCAACTCCGAAGAAGAGAGGTGTGCTATTTCTTAGTCCTGAAGATATGCAAGAGGCAAAGAAATCCATGAAAGAAAAAGGTATTAAAGCTGAAGATGTTAAGAATTTACCTCCTATTGAAGAAATACATGGTCTTAATCTACCGCCTGATGAAGAAATATATGATCCTAATCCATTACCTATGGAAGAAACTCATGGTCTTAATAACCCGACACAGGTAGTAAAGGTAAATTCTCTCTATAGATATGATAAAGCTGAAATCCCTCCTACTAAAATTGCTAGCCAATGTTTGGATGAATTTGATAACTTTATGGTTAATCAAGAGGATTTTAATGCTTATTTTGGTAGACAATTAAAACAAAATGCTTATATGATTGAACACTTGGGTGATTATATGGCTAATGTTAAAGGTGAACTTAAACTCATTAGTAGACATGCTGCTATGGTTACCACTCAAGTAGAACAAGTACTTAAAGCTCAGAATGATTTGCTCAATGAATTAAATAGTAGGAAAAATGACTATGCTGTTAGAGTGGCTACTAGAACTGGTAAAATGACTCAGGAACCATTGTATCCTGAAGGCCACCCTAAGAGAATTGAACAAGATTCTCAGAGAAATAATATTGATGCACCTAGTCCTTCTAAAAAGAAGAAAAAGAAAAATGATAGGACTTTGCATGCTTCTAGTGAACCTATTGCTGAACCACCTGAGAATCCAAATGATATATCTATTTCCGATGCTGAAACACAATCTGGTAATGAACATTAACCTAATGAAAATGCTAATGATGATGTTCATGATGATGCTCAACCTAGTAATGATAATGATATAGAAATTGAACCTGCTGTTGATCTTGATAACCCACAATCAAAGAATCAACGTTATGATAAGAGACTTTGTTGCTAGGAAACACGGTAGAGAAAGAGAACCTTGGGTTCAGAAACCCATGCCTTTTCCTCCCAAACCATCCAAGAAAAAGGATGATGAGGATTTTGAGCGCTTTGCTGAAATGATTAGACCTATCTTTTTGCGTATGCAATTAACTGATATGCTCAAAATGAATCCTTCTGCTAAGTATATGAAAGATATTGTTACTAATAAAAGAAAGATACCGGAAGCTGAAATCTCCACCATGCTTGCTAATTATACTTTTAAAGGTGGAATACCAAAGAAACTTGGAGATCCAGGAGTACCTACTATACCATGCTCCATTAAAAGAAACTATGTTAAAACTGCTTTATGTGATCTTGGAGCCGGTGTTAGTGTTATGCATCTCTCTTTATATCGTAGACTTGATTTGAATAAGTTGACACCTACTGAAATATCTTTGCAAATGGCTGATAAATCAACTGCTATACCTGTCGGTATTTGTGAGGATGTGCCTGTTGTGGTTGCAAACGTTAATATTTTAAAGGACTTTGTTATTCTTGATATTCCCGAGGACGATAGTATGTCTATTATTCTTGGAAGACCTTTTTTGAATACTGCAAGGGCTGTTATTGATTGCAACAAAGGCAATGTCACTTTTCATGTTAATGTCAATGAGCATACGGTACACTTTCCAAGGAAACAACCTCAAGTTCATAGTATCAACTCTATTGGAAAAATTCCATCGATTATATTTGGAGGTTTTGAATTTCCTCTTCCTACTATCAAGAAGAAATATGATATTCTTATTATTGGGGATGTGCATATCCCCGTTGAGGTAACATAGTGTTATTCGAAATTTCTCCGGTTCCATGTTATTCGGAATGAGTTTGTTAACAAGACCTGATCAACCTTGTTAGTGGATTCCTTTTGATGAGCATGAGATGGATGAAACTAGAAGGCACAACCTTCTGTACCCTCTTTCTACTTTCTGTTATTTAGTTGAAATAATTTATACTTTCCGTTATTTAGTTGAAATAAAGTAAAAATAGTATTTTTCTGTCTGTTTTCTGATTTACCCGTGCAATATAAAAATACCCCGAAAATAAAAGTTCTCCAAATGCTCTAAAAATGAAATATGATTTTTTCTGGAATATTTGAGAATACCTGGCACTGAGAACACAGCAGGAGGGGCAAGCACCTGGCCACGAGGGTGGAGGGCGCACCCTACCCCCTGGGCGCACCCCCTGCCTCGTGGGCCCATGGTGGCCCCCTCCTCTTATTCCTGCACCCACACACTTCTTCTTCCTCCAAAAAAAATCACCATCCAGCTCAAGCACGAGTTCTAGCTCATTTTGCTGCGATTTTCGATCTCCTTGCTCAAAGCACCTCTCACAAAACTGCTTGGGGGGATTGTTCCTTGGTATGTGACTCCTCCATTGGTCCAATTAGTTTTTGTTATAGTGCTCTATTCATTGCAAATTTGTGCTGCCTAGGTGACCATGTTCTTGAGCTTGCATGTCAAATTTATATGGTTCCAAGTAGTTCTAATGCTTGATATAGGCCCTAGGCACTTGTAGTAGTTGCTATCAATTTTGTTGAGCTTGGTTCACTTTTATTTGAAGTTACTAAAAATTTCAGAAATTTTTCAGTGGAAGAAATATGCTTAGGAAAATGTACCAAGGTGGTTCTTCAAGGAAGCAAGGACCCAGGCTTGCAATGCGTGATGCTGACGATGTGCCACCAAGGGACGCTCCAGTGCAGCCCTGTGAATGGCCTTCAGAAATTTTTATGGATCGAGCGGGAATCAAGGAAGAATTTAACGCATATTTGCGTAACGCTGATCTTGTGAGCTTTGAGGCAGAAAAATGCCGCCAGTACCACTATCTCACTAGTTCCTTTGTGAGCAGGTTTGAATTTTCATCTTCACGTAATTCTCCAACTATCCTGTTTGATCTTTATGAAAAATCTTATACAATGGACTTAGAGGATTTTATCGCTGCTTGCAAACTTCCACAATGGGGTAGTGTTAGTGAACCCCGCAAATCTGAATTTAGAAATTTTCTTGCCAGTATAACTATGGGGGAATCTCGAGATATAGCACAAGCTATCATAGGGAGCATTCATTTTCCTGCTATACATTATTTTGCTCTCTTCATAGGTAGGTGCGTAACTGGTAAAGACGAAGCATGTCATATGTGTGTCCCTGACCTCAGTATTCTTAGGAGTGCTGTGTTAGGAGACAAATCTTATAATTTGGGAGCCATTGTTGCACGGAGGTTGCATAATAATAGATTTAATGGAGATTTCTTTGGTGGAATTTATGCAACCCGCCTAGCTGATTTTCTTGGTGTAACCATACGTGATGATGATATTGAATTGCCTCCTGCTTACCTAGACTTTAATGCTATGGTTCACCACCAGTTTGTTGAGAGGAATGAATCACCTCTCCAGTATCGCTTAATCTTTGACAGACGCCGTGCTGTCCGTATTACTCTCCCTGCTCCTGCCTTCTTTGATTATCAGGCAAAAGGAAGATATGTTATTACCAGAGAGGAGGCAGATGAGTACGAGAGGAGGGCGGAGGCAGCTCGCCGCCACGCTGCAGCTCGGGAGGCGATAATTGCTGCATCTCAGTACGACCCCGGCTACAACTACGGATATCCGCCAGGCCATCCGTGGCAATAAACCAACTTAGGCCAAAAGCCTAAGCTTGGGGAAGTACGTATTTCCCACCGACATTACATTTATGTTCACACACTCATTGCTAGATGTTGGTGCTCATACTTTTTCACTGTAATATCCATGCTAGTTTATTTTATTTTTCTTGCTTTCTTCTTGTGTGTTTGATAAACTTCAAGAAAAACCAAAAAAAATTAGTGTAGCTTTTAGCTAGTTTACCTTTCTTGCTGTAGTAGTAATAATTAAAAAGAAGACCCAAAAATATTTCCCGTTCCTCTTTTTCTTGTTGGGAGCTTTCCCGTGTAAATAGTTTTATTTCTTTTCTTTTCTTTGGGGGTCGATAGGAGAAGACCATAATTAAATTGGTGAAGTGGCTCTTATATGCATTATTGTTGATTTAACCAAGAGCCCATATTGCCTTGTCTTCTCCTGTTTACTGAATGCTCGCAGATTCCAGCTTAGTCCAATGCACGTGCACTCTTATTATTATTCACTTCGTTCGGTCATGCAAGTGAAAGGCAATTATGATGATATATGATGGACTGATTGAGATGAGAGAAGCTGGTATGAACTCGACCTCTCTTGTTTTTGTAAATATGATTAGTTCATCGTTCCTGATTCAGCCTATTATGGATAAACATGTTTGCAATGACAATTAGAGATCATAGTTGCTCGTGCCATGCTTGATTAGCTATGAGTTATAATGGTTTACCTTGCGTGCCAACATGCTATTAAAATGGTTGTGATGTGGTATAGTGGGGTGGTATCCTCCTTTGTATGATTTAAGTGACTTGACTTGGCACATTTCACACATGTAGTTGAAACAAATCAACATAGCCTTCACGATATTTATGTTCATGGTGGATTATATCCTACTCATGCTTGTACTCCATGTCTATTAATTTTAATGCATGTTCATGACTGTTGTCGCTCTCTAGTTGGTCGCTTCCCAGTCTTTTGCTAGCCTTCACTTGTACTAAGCGGGAATACTGCTTGTGCATCCAATCCCTTAAACCCCAAAGTTATTCCATATGAGTCCACTATACCTTCCTATATGCGGTATCTACCTGCCATTCCAAGTAAATTTGTATGTGCCAAACTCCAAACCTTCAAATGAAATTCTGTTTTGTATGCTCGAATAGCTCATGTATCAACTAGGGCTGTCCGTATCTTCCATGCTAGGCGTGTTATTCTCAAGAGGAGTGGACTCCGCTCCTCACTCACGAGAAAATGGCTGGTCACTGGGATGCCCAGTCCCATGCTTTATGCAAACTAAATCAAAATAATTGCAACCAAAACTCCCGCGGGGCATTTTCGGGGTTCGTTTGGACATTTTTATGCATTAACTGAGTTTTCAATGCATTTTATGTGCATAATTCAAATTTGAACTACATGCACATGCTCCAATGCATATAAATTGGTTGAAAAATCAAATCTGTGTCCTTGGGTTAATGCTTAGGTCCCATGCAAGAAATGGGAATGAACTTCAAACACCGGGGCACCGTTGATTGCCGGCAAAACATTGAGATGCCTGGTTTTTAAATTCTAGTAAATCCAAAACTCGTCTGAAATTCATGAAACTTGGCATCCTTTCATGGAGCGGCATCAACATGCCGTGGTACAAATTTTGTCCTATTTGGGGCAGGTTTGGGTATATGCTTCTCACAAACCGGAGATTCTCAGAACAAGCACGATGGTTTTCGGTAGGGAACGTCCCACCTGTGGGGACGAAACGATATCCATTGCCTCTTATTGCTTTCAAAAAAATTTCTCGTGTAAACATACAACAACAGGAGTGTTGTATGATTTTTGTGATTTTTCGGGGTTTGTTTGGACATTTTTATGCATTAACTGAGTTTTCTATGCAATTTATGCGCGTAATTGAAATTTGAACTACACGCACATGCTCCAGTGCAACTAAATTGGTTGAAAAATCTTAGGTCCCATGCAAAAATGGGAATCAATCTCAAACACCGGGGCACCGTTGATTGTCGGCAAAACATTGAGATGCCTGGTTTTTAAATTCTAGTAAATCCAAAAATCGTCTGATATTCATGAAACTTGGCATGCTATCATGGAGCGTCATCAACATGCCGTGGTACAAATTTTGTCCCATTTGGGGCAGGTTTGAGTATATGCTTCTCACAAATCGGAGGTTCTCACAACAAGCATGATGGTTTTTGGTAGGGAACGTCCCACCTTTGGGGACGAAATGATATCCATTGCCTCTTATTGCTTTCCAATTTTTCTCTCGTGCCAACATTGAACAACAGGAGTGTTGTGTGAATTTTTGTGATTTTTCGGGGTTCGTTTCGACATTTTTATGCATTAACTGAGTTTTCAATGCATTTTATGTGCATAATTCAAATTTGAACTACATGCACATGCTCAAGTGCATTTAAATTGGTTGAAAAATAAAATCTGTGTCCTTGGGTGCATGCTTAGGTCCCATGCAAGAAATGGGAATGAATTTCAAACACCGGGGCACCGTTGATTGCCGGCAAAACATTGAGATGCCTGGTTTTTAAATTCTATTAAATCGAAAACTCGTCTGAAATTCATGAAACTTGGCATGCTATCATGGAGCGGTATCAACATGTCGTGGTACAAATTTTGTCCCATTTGGGGTAGGTTTGGGTATATGCTTCTCACAAACTGTAGCTTCTCACAACAAGCATGATGGTTTTCGTTAGGGAACGTCCCACCTTTGGGGACGAAACGATATCCATTGCCTCTCATTGCTTTCAGTTTTTTTTCTCGTGTCAACATCGAACAACAGGAGTGTTGTGTGAATTTTTGTAATTTTTCGGGGTTCGTTTGGACATTTTTATGCATTAACTTAGTTTTGAATGCATTTTATGTGCGTAATCCAAATTTGAAGTACATGCACATGCTCTAGTGCATATAAATTGGTTGAAAAATCAAATATGTGTTCTTGGGTGCATGCTAAAGTCCCATGCAAGAAATGGGAATGAATTTCAAACACCGGGGCACCGTTGATTGCCGGCAAAACATTGAGATGCCTGGTTTTCAAATTATAGGAAATCCAAAACTCGTCTGAAATTCATGAAACTTGGCATGCTATCATGGAGCGGCATCAACATGCCGTGGTACAAATTTTGTCCCATTTGGGGCAGGTTTGGGTATATGCTTCTCACAAACTGGAGATTCTCACAACAAGCATGATGGTTTTCGGTAGGGAACGTCCCACCTGTGGTGATGAAACAATATCCATTGCCTCTTATTGCTTTCAATTTTTTTCCTCGTGTCAACATAGAACAACAGGAGTGTTGTGTGATTTTTGTGATTTTTCGGGGTTCGTTTGGACATTTTTATGCATTAACTGAGTTTCCTATGCATTTTATGCGCGTAATTGAAATTTGAACTACATGCACATGCTCCAGTCCAACTAAATTGGTTGAAAAATCTAAGGTCCCATGCAGGAAATGGGAATCAATTTCAAACACCGGGGCACCATTGATGGTCAGCAAAACATTGAGATGCCTGGTTTTTAAATTCTAGTAAATCCAAAACTCATCTGAAATTCATGAAACTTGGCATGCTATCATGGTGCGTCATCAACATGCCATGGTACAAATTTTGTCCCATTTGGGGCAGGTTTGGGTATATGCTTCTCACAAACCGGAGATTCTCACAACAAGCATGATGGTTTTTGGTAGGGAACGTCCCACTTTTGGGGACGAAATGATATCCATTGCCTCTTATTGTTTTCAAATTTGGTTCTCGTGTCAACATAGAACAACAGGAGTGTTGTGTGATTTTTTGTGATTTTTCGGGGTTCGTTTGGACATTTTTATGCATTAACTGAGTTTTCAATGCATTTTATGTGCATAATTCAAATTTGAACTAGATGCACATGCTCAAGTGCATATAAATTGGTTGAAAAATTAAATCTGTGTCCTTGGGTGCATGCTTAGGTCCCATGCAAGAAATGGGAATAAAAATTCAAACACCGGGGCACCCTTGATTCCCGGCAAAACATTGAGATGCCTGGTTTTTATATTCTAGTAAATCCAAAACTTGTCTGAAATTCATGAAACTTGGCATGCTATCATGGAGAAGCATCAACAAGTCGTGGTACAAATTTTGTCCCATTTGAGGTAGGTTTGGGTATATGCTTCTCACAAACCGGAGATTCTCACAACAAGCATGATGGTTTTCGGTAGGGAACGTCCCAGCTGTGGGGACGAAACGATATCCATTGCCTCTTATTGTTTTCAATTTTTTTTCTCATCTCAACATAGAACAACTGGAGTGTTGTGTGAGTTTTTGTGATTTTTCGGGGTCCGTTTGGACATTTTTATGCATTAACTGAGTTTTCAATGCATTTTATGTGCGTGATTCAAATTTGAACTACATGCATATGCTCTAGCGCATATATTTTGGTTGAAAAATCAAATCTGCGTCCTTGGGTGCATGCTTAAGTCCCTTGCAAGAAATGGGAATGAATTTAGTACACCGGGGCATCGTTGACTGCCGGCAAAACATTGAGATGCCTGGTTTTCAAATTATAGTTAATCCAAAACTCGTCTGAAATTCATGAAACTTGGCATGCTATCATGGAGCGGCATCAACATGCCGTGGTACAAATTTTGTCCCATTTGGGGCAGGTTTGGGTATATGCTTCTCACAAACCGGAGATTCTCACAACAAGCATGATGGTTTTCGGTAGGGAACGTCCCACCTGTGGGGACGAAACGATATCCATTGCCTCTTATTGATTTCAACTTTTTTTTCTCATCTCAACATAGAACAACAGGAGTGTTGTGTGAATTTTTGTGATTTTTGGGGTTCGTTTGGACATTTTTATGCATTAACTGAGTCAATGCATTTTTGTGCATAATTCAAATTTGAACTACATGAACATGCTCCAGTGCATATAAATTGGCTGAAAAATCGAATATGTGTCCTTGGGTGCATGCTTAGGTCCCTTGCAAGAAATGGGAATGAATTTCAAACACTGGGGCACCGTTGATTGCCGGCAAAACATTGAGATGCCTGGTTTTCGGATTCTAGTAAATCCAAAACTCGTCTGAAATCCATGAAACTTGGCATGCTATCATCGAGCGGCATCAACATGCCGTGGTACAAAAAATTTCCCATTTGGGGCAGGTTTGGGTATATGCTTCTCACAAACCGGAGCTTCTCACAACAAGCATGATGGTTTTTGGTAGGGAACGTCCCACCTTTGGGGACGAAAGATATCCATTGCCTCTTATTGCTTTCAAATTTTTTTCTCGTGTCAACATAGAACAACAGGAGTGTTGTGTGAATTTTTGTGTTTTTCAGGGTTTGTTTGGACATTTGTATGCAATTACTGAGTTTTCAATGCATTTTATGTGCATAATTCAAATTTGAACTACATGCACATGCGCTAGTGCATATAAATTGGTTGAAAAATCAAATATGTGTCCTTTGGTGCATGCTTACGTCACATGCAAGAAATGGGAATGAATTTCAAACGCCGGGGACCGTTGATTGCCGGCAAAACATTGAGATGCCTGTTTTTAAATTCTACTAAATCCAAAACTCGTCTGAAATTCATGAAACTTGGCATGCTATCATGGAGCAGCATCAACATGCCGTGGTACAAATTTTATCCCATTTGGGGCAGGTTTGGGTATATGCTTCTCACAAACTGGAGCTTCTCACAACAAGCATGATGGTTTTCGGTAGGGAACGTCCCACCTTTGGGGACGAAACAATATCCATTGCCTCTTATTGCTTTCAAATTTTTTTCTCGTGTCAACATAGAACAACAGGAGTGTTGTGTAAATTTTTGTGACTTTTCGGGGTTCGTTTGGACATTTTTTTTGCATTAACTGAGTTTTCAATGCATTTGATGTGGCTAATTCAAATTTAAACTACATGCACATGCTCCAGTGCATATAAATTGGTTGAAAAAACAAATCTTTGTCCTTGGGTGCATGCTTAGGTCCCATGCAAGAAATGGGAATGAATTTCAAACACCAGGGCACCGTTGATTGCCGGCAAAACATTGAGATGCCTGGTTTTTAAATTCTAGTAAATCCAAAACTCTTCTGAAATTCATCAAAATTGGCATGCTATCATGGAGCGGCATCAACATGTCGTGGTACAAATTTTGTCCCATTTGGGGGCAGGTTTGGGTATATGCTTCTCGCAAACCGGAGCTTCTCACAAAAAGCATGATGGCTTTCGGTAGGCAACGTCCCACCTTTGGGGACGAAACGATATCCATTGCCTCTTATTGCTTTCAAATTTTTTCTCGTGTCAACATAGAACAACAGGAGTGTTGTGTGAATTTTTGTGATTTTTCGGGGTCGTTTGGACATTTTTATGCATTAACTGAGTTTTCAATGCATTTTATGTGCATAATTCAAATTTGAACTACA
>NW_025227175.1:0-2689 GCF_018294505.1 Triticum aestivum | reverse complement strand
GTTGCTCTGAGCCGGGGTGCCACAACGCTTGGTATCCGAGCCGCGCTGATTGTAGGGCACGCTAGGCCGGTAATGCGTTAGAAAAACGGTAGCTAGTTTCATTTGAGTGTCAATAGCCATAGAAATTGGTTGTTGCATTGCATGCATGTTTATCTGTTATTATTACTAACCGTATGGTTTGTGAGTGTAGATGGCACAAGTACCGATCTTGTACCATCCTGAGCCAGCTCCGTACACATCGCCGCACCTGCTTCAGAATGTGTGGCGACGACTCTATCCAGAGGGTGTTGATCCAGAGTATCGGGTATATCGCGAGCATCTGGCCGGTGCATTGTATGAATATTATGCTGAGGTCACTCTACACCACAGTTCTCCATACGGCGCTTACACTCGTTCGACTAAGGGTGGTCTTGCTTCTACGCCATCTCAGGCGGTTCAGTTTGCTGCTATCGAGGCTCTTGTAGACTTGCGCAACAACGAGGTTCACATGCACACCCACCCTGGTCTTTTCTACTACCCATCTCTGCACGAGAATGGGCGTATCCGTTTTCCGTTGATTAATCCGGCGTGCGATCGTCCCACTAGCCACCTTTCTCGCTACATCACTGCTAGTTATCTCCTTAACTACGAGTTAGCTCGGGAGCTTACACACGCTCCCGCAGCTCTCGCGGCTGCTCATATGAGGAACCCTCTTCCAGCTGTCATCTATACTTCTGCTCCAGCTCCTCCCGCCTCAGTTCCTCCGGCGACCTCGCAGGGTACCGTTAACCCTCTGACGGTAAACCCTCGCAGCACTCCGGTTGCATGGTCTTCTCTTGTCGCTACTCCTGCCGCTCCTATGCTTAGATCCCATCCCCCGCCTGCCCCTGAGGGAGAGCCCTCGCGGCAGCGCCAGCGTATCTCTCTTCACCCGGAGGTCTCTACTATCAGTTCAGGATCTGGGTCCGGCTCAGGAGACGAGCCTGCAGTAGCACCATCCGAGCAGTAGACCGTTAGAGTATCGTTGTAGTCACGAGCATGATGTATGGATGTAATCGCACTTGTCATGATGCATAGTTTCGTGTGCGAGGGTAGTAGACCCGCTGTGATGTTTACTTCCATGTTGGGACTATGTATAATTATGTTGGAACCTTTTTATTCGCCTTGGTTTTCATTCGCTGTTTTCTTCCAGGATTTGTCATTGGCTTTTCCCCCCATTTTGGAATTTTCTCATCATGGTTACTATGTATTGGGAAAACGAAAAATAGGATAACGCGTGGAGGCAGCAGCAATCAAGTTGGTGAGGATGTCCCTGTCCGTCGCTCCGCAAGACAGGCAGGACATTCCCCTGAGCCATACGAGCCACCTCCGCCTCCACCGCCACAACCGCCTTCCACCGAGCAAATCATGCGAATGTTTGAAGAAAGAAGGAGCAACGATCTGCTGGAAATACTGAAAAGTGTACAAGTTATGGTTGGGCAGAATGGAAACCAGAATGGCCATCACTCTAAGCTGTCAGATTTTCAGCGAACGAAGCCTCCCAGTTTCAGCCATGCTACTGATCCTTTGGACGCCGACGACTGGCTAAGGACTATTGAGAGGAAACTGGAGATTGCTCGCGCAGAAGAAGGAGACAAGGTTCCCTTTGCAACGCATTATCTCGAAGGAGCTGCCGCTATATGGTGGAATAATGCCAAAGCAATATGGCCTGCAGACGAGGAAATTACTTTGGAAAAATTCAAGGATCATTTTCGCAAGTATTATATTCCCACCGGAGTCATGAAGATCAAGCAACGCAAATTTCTTGCTCTCACTCAAGGCAGCATGACCGTCAGCGAGTATCTGAATAAATTCAACCATCTGCCCCGCTATTCTATCCATGATGTGGCCACAGAAGAGCGGAAGATCGACCGGTTCCTTGGAGGCCTGAATCAGCATCTCAGGTGCACTCTCAGCATGTTTGATTTCCCAGACTTCCTGACTCTGGTGAACAAGGCCCTCATCACCGAATGGGAACACAAGCTCCTGCACGGCAACAAACCAGCTGTTAATGACCACAAGCGCAAATTCGAGCCGAAGAAGGATATGCAACCAGTACAAAAGGCTCGTACTTGGCAACAGACTTAGGTAGAAAACAAACCCAATTGGCAGCTGAATGTCAACAAGACTACTTCACAAGTCAAGAATATTGTGACCAGCCCGGTGCGCGACGATTGTCAGCGCAACAATTCGTGCTTCAGTTGTGGCCAAACCGGACACTACGCCCGCCAGTGTCCCAAGAACGCGAAGCACGTAGCTCCATTTCAGCCGCAAGTCAACTACATGGAGCCGTATCCCGCCCCAGATGTGATCCAAGGGCAAATTCATCACATCTCCGCAGACGAAGCCCAAGAGGACCCGGAAGTCGTCATTGGTATGTTTCTTGTTAATGACATACCCGCCGTAATTTTATTTGACTCCGGGGCTTCCCACTCTTTTATTTCGCGGAGTTTTGCTTCCCAAAACAATTTTCCTTGCTCGATTTTGGGAAAGCACATGCTAGTACAATCCCCGGGATCCCTACTCAGAAGCAATCTCGTCTGCCGAAATTTGGAGATTGACATCAAGGGCGTCAAGTTTCCAACATTGTTGATAATCATTGATTCCAACAAATTGGATGTCATTCTGGGCATGAATTGGTTAACCCAATACCAAGTCTGCATCAGCTGTG
>NW_025227174.1:13127-28749 GCF_018294505.1 Triticum aestivum | reverse complement strand
TGGGTGTTTTGTAGCCAGTTTTGCCATGGTATTAAATTCATCAGCAAGATGGTGCCTACTTGCAATTACTAGCCCCTAGTGGCAGTGGCGGAGCGTGACAAGCATCCAAGAGGGGGTCATTTTCAAAATGAAAGCAAAAAAACATGTGCAACTCACAACATGTTGTGCAACTCAAACATCCTAGTGGAGCACCTAAAAATACCTAGAACTAGATCAGCATGGACCTAGTGGAGCACCAAAAAATACCCTATGAACTGAATTACTAGCCCCTAGTGGAGCACCTATGAACTGAATTTTCCCAATTCTCATATTCTTCAACAAAATTTGCATATGTTCAGTGGGATGGGTGTACACACCTGAGGGCATCCCCAGCTACCGCAGGAGTTCCGCTGCGGCGGCCGTCGTTGGGTCGCATCGAAGAGCCGCCGCGCCGGCCGCCGGCCATGAAGCACCGTGGCGGCAACAGTTGGGGTCAGTGGACGCAGTTGGGGGCGGTGGAGGAGGGGTGGCAGCGGCGGTTGGTGGCGGTTGAGGGCAGGCGGCGGCGGCGGTGGTGGCGATTTCGGCGGCGGCGGCGGCGGTGGCGGAAGGAACAGAGAGGAGGGGAATGAAGATACAAAAGAAAGGGGAAAGGTTAAGATCTAGGTTAGATGCTTTACCGTGAGGCCTCTCGGAAACGGTGGCCATTACCGAGAGCTGAGAATCGACCCTCGGTAACCACTGCTCTAATTTTTTCCCCTTCTCTTTTTTTTGCACTATCTTTTTGGATCTCATATTTCATATGCTTTTACGACCAAAGTTTGGAAATTCCATGACTTTTGATGAATTTTTTCGATAAAAGACTTTTGATGCACTCATATATATATATATATATATATATATATATATATGCTTTTTGGGTTAGATTTGTACAAAACTCAACTTTAAAGAGTGTAAAGTAAAAAAACATGAGAAGAAGCAGTTGTTGACCGCGGCCTACCCCCTCTCTCGGTGCTGGTCAACTTTCTAGACCGGCACCGAGAGAGAACTTTAAAGTGTGTAAAGTGAAAAACATGAGAAGAGGCAGTTGTTGACCGTGGCCTACCCCCTCTCTCGGTGCCGGCCAAGTTCTTAGAACCGCACCGAGAGAGAACTTTAAAGAGTGTAAAGTAAAAAACATCAGAAGAAGCAGTTGTTAACCGAGGCCTACCCCCTCTCTCGGTGCCGGTCAACTTTCTAGACCGGCACCGAGAGAGAACTTTAAACAGTGTAAAGTAATAAACATGAGAAGAAGCAGTTGTTGACCGTGGCCTACCCCCTCTACCGGTGCCGGTCAACTTCCTAGACCGCCGGGGCCACCGGATAGCCCATGCATATACATGCGATGGCCTCCTTTGAGAGAACAAGAAGTTTCGAGGCCAACGGAGCAACAGGACCCACACTTCCTGCACAAACCGGACACATTCCCTCTCGATACCCATAGACTATCTCGAAGAACGGGCCTAGACTTTGTCTGTCATCTCGTGATGACAAGATCTAACACGGAGAAGCAGTTATTCACCGTGGACTACACCCTCTCGGTGCCGAACAATGCCCTAGACCGCCGGGGCCACCGGATGGGTGCTCGATATAGAAACCGCCCGAGGGGGGGAGGGCACCCATACATGCGTGTGGCCCATGCATATGCATGCAAGGGTGGTGTGCTGTTTGAATAAGCAAGGCACGTCCTTGACGTGACACGTGCCTCACAAACCACACACACGGGCGGGAACGTCGAGGACCGGCTGCGTCCGTCCCCGAGACAGAATCTTTGGTGGGTGATCCCGTGACAGAACGAGCCTAGACTTGGTCTGTCATCTCTCGATGACATGCACTAACATGGAGAAACAGTTATTCACCGTGGACTACACCCTCTCGATGCCGAATAATGCCCTAGACCGCCGGGGCCACCGGTTGGGTGCTCAATATGGAGACCGCCCGAGGGGGGGGAGGGCACCCCTACATGCGTGTGGCCCATGCATATGCATGCAGGGGTGGTGTGCTATTTGAATAAGCAACGCACGTCCTTGACGTGGCACGTGCCTCAAAAACCACACACACGGGCGGGAACGTCGAGGACCGGCTGCGTTCGTCCCCGAGACAGAGTCTTCGGTGGGTGATCCCGTGACAGAACGGGCCTAGACCTAGTTTGTCATCTCGCGATGACATGCACTAATACGAAGAAGCAGTTATTCCCTGTGGCCTACCCCCTCTAGGTGCCGAACAACGACCTAGACCGCCGGGGCCACCGGAGGGGTGCCGGTCTCTAGAACCAGACGAGGCCCATCCGAAGAAGAAGACACAAGACGGTAATTATGATGTGCTAAGGTTGTTTGCCAAGCATGGAAGAAAACAACAAAAAAGTGTAATACATATTATCGAGAATGCACAAGAAGGAAACAGATCTAGGTTAGATTCTTTACCGAGAGCGCCTCTCGGAAAAGGTGGCCATTACTGAAAGCTGAGAATCGACCCTCGGTAACCACTGCTCTAATTTTTCCCCTTCTCTTTTTGTTTTTTTTTTGCACTATCTTTTTTGTATCTCATATTTCATATGCTTTTACGACCAAAGTTTGGAAATTCCATGACTTTTGATGAATTTTTTCTATAAAAGACTTTTGATGCACTCATAGATATATATATATATATATATGCTTTTTGGGTTAGATTTGTTCAAAACTCAACTTTAAAGAGTGTAAAGTAAAAACATGAGAAGAAGCAGTTGTTGACCATTGCCTACCACCTCCCTCGGTGCCGGTCAACTTTCTAGACCGGCACCGAGAGAGAACTTTAAAGAGTGTAAAGTAAAAAACATGAGAAGAGGAAGTTGTTGACCGTGGCCATTACCGAGAGCTGAGAATCGACCCTCGGTAACCACTGCTCTAATTTTTTCCCTTCTCTTTTTGTTTTTGTTTTGCACTATCTTTTTTGTATCTCATATTTCATAAGATTTTACGACCAAAGTTTGGAAATTCCATGACTTTTGATGAATTTTTTCGATAAAAGACTTTTGATGCACTCATATATATATATATATATATATATGCTTTTTGGGTTAGATTTCTTCAAAACTCAACTTTAAAGAGTGTAAAGTAAAAAACATGAGAAGAAGCAGTTGTTGACCGTTGCCTACCACCTCCCTCGGTGCCGGTCAACTTTCTAGACCGGCACCGAGAGAGAACTTTAAAGAGTGTAAAGTAAAAAACATGAGAAGAGGAAGTTGTTGACCGTGGCCTACCCCCTCTCTCGGTGCCGGCCAACTTCCTAGAACGGCAACAAGAGAGAACTTTAAAGAGTGTAAAGTAAAAAACATGAGAGGAAGCAGTTGTTGACCGTGGCCTACCCCCTCTCTCGGTGCCGGTTAACTTCCTAGACCGCCGGGGCCACCGGATAGCCCATGCATATACATGCGATGGCCTCCTTTGAGAGCACAAGAAGTTTCGAGGCCAACGGAGCAGCAGGACCCACACTTCCTGCACAAACCGGACGCATTCCCTCTCGATTAACATAGACTATCTCGAAGAATTGGCCTAGACTTGGTCTGTCATGTCGCGATGACATGCACTAACACGGAGAAGTAGTTATTCACCGTGGACTACACCCTCTCGGTGCCGAACAATGCCCTAGACCGCCGGGGCCACCGGATGGGTGCTCGATATAGAGACCGCCCCAGGGGGGGAGGCACCCCTACATGTGTGTGGCCCATGCATATGCATGCACAGGTGGTGTGCTATTTGAATAAGCAACACACGTCCTTGACGTGACACGTGCCTCACAAACCACACACACGGGCGGGAACGTCGAGGACCTGCTGCGTCCGTCCCCGAGACAGAATCTTTGGTGGGTGATCCCGTGACAGAACGAGCCTAGACTTGGTCTGTCATCTCGCGATGACATGCGCTAACACGGAGAAGCAGTAATTCAGCGTGGAATACACCCTCTCGGTGCCGAATAATGCCCTAGACCGTCGGGGCCACCGGATGGGTGCTCGATATGGAGACCGCCCGAGGGGGGGGGAGGGCACCCCTACATGCGTGTGGCCCATGCATATGCATGCAGGGGTGGTGTGCTATTTGAATAAGCAACGCACGTCCTTGACGTGGCACGTGCCTCACAAACCATACACACGGGTGGGAACGTCGAGGACCGGCTGCGTTCGTCCCCGAGACAGAGTCTTCGGTGGGTGATCCCGTGATAGAACGGGCCTAGACTTGGTCTGTCATCTCGCGATGACATGCACTAACACGAAGAAGCAGTTATTCCCCGTGGGCTACCCCCACTAGGTGCCGAACAACACCCTAGACCGTCGGGGCCACCGGAGGGGTGCCGGGGTCTAGAACCGGACGAGGCCCATCCGAAGAAGAAAACACAAGACGGTAATTATGATGTGCTAAGGTTGTTTGCCAAGCATGGAAGAAAACAAAAAAAAGTATAATACATATTATCGAGCATGCACAAGAAGGAAAGAGATCTAGGTTAGATGCTTTACCGAGAGCGCCTCTCAGAAAAGGTGGCCATTACCGAGAGCTGAGAATCGACCCTCGGTAACCACTGCTCTAATTTTTCCCCTTCTCTTTTTGTTTTCGTTTTTCACTATCTTTTTTGTATCTCATATTTCATATGCTTTTACGACCAAAGTTTGGAAATTCCATGAATTTTTTCGATCAAAGACTTTTGATGCACTCATAGATATATATATATATATATATATGCTTTTTGGGTTAGATTTCTTCAAAACTCAACTTTAAAGAGTGTAAAGTAAAAAAACATGAGAAGAAGCAGTTGTTGACCTTCGCCTACCCCCTCTCTCGGTGACGGTCAACTTTCTAGACCGGCACCGAGAGAGAACTTTAAAGAGTGTTGCTACCTCTTGAGCACTGCGTTGGTTTTCCCTTGAAGAGGAAAGGGTGATGCAGTAAAGCAGCGTAAGTATCTCCCTCAGTTTTTGAGAACCAAGGTATCAATCCAGTAGGAGGCCACGCACGAGTCCCTCGCACCTACACAAACAAATAAATCCTCGCAACCAACGCGATAAGGGGTTGTCAATCCCTACACGGTCACTTACGAGAGTGAGATCTGATAGATATGATAAGATAATATTTTTGGTAATTTTATGATAAAGATGCAAAGTAAAATAAAAGCAAAATAAATGGCGCAGAAATAGCTTGTTGTCGGGAGATTAAATATGATGGAAAATAGACCCGGGGCCATAGGTTTCATTAGTGGCTTCTCTCAAGAGTATAAGTATTTACGGTGGGTGAACAAATTACTGTTGAGAAATGGACAGAATTGAGCATAGTTATGAGAATATCTAGGTATCATCATGTATATAGGCATCACGTCTGAGACAAGTAGACCGACTCCTACCTGCATCTACTACTATTACTCCACACATCGACCACTATCCAGCATGCATCTAGAGTATTAGGTTCATAAGAACAGAGTAACGCTTTAAGCAAGATGACATGATGTAGAGGAATAAACTCATGCAATATGATATAAACCCCATCTTGTTATCCTCGATGGCAACAATACAATACGTGCCTTGCTGCCCCTACTGTCACTGAGAAAGGACACCGCAAGATTGAACCCAAAGCTAAGCACTTCTCCCATTGCAAGAAAGATCAATCTAGTAGGCCAAACAAAACTGATAATTCGAAGAGGCTTGCAAAGATAACCAATCATACATAAAAGAATTCAGAGAAGATTCAAATATTGTTCATAGATAAACTTGATCATAAACCCACAATTCATCGGTCTCAACAAACACACCGCAAAAGAAGATTACATCGAATAGATCTCGACAAGAGAGGGGGAGAACATTGTATTGAGATCCAAAAAGAGAGAAGAAGCCATCTAGCTAATAACTATGGACCCAAAGGTCTGAGGTAAACTACTCACACATCATCGGAGAGGCTATGGTGTTGATGTAGAAGCCCTCCGTGATCGATGCACCCTCCGGCGGAGCTCCGGAACAGGCCCCAAGATGGGATCTCATGGGTACAGAAGGTTGCGGCGGTGGAATTAGGTTTTTGGCTCCGTATCTGGTAGTTTGGGGGTACGCAGGTATATATAGGAGGAAGGAGTACGTCGGTGGAGCAACAGGGGGCCCACGAGGGTGGAGGGCGCGCCCTGGGGGGTAGGCGCGCCCCCCTACCTCGTGCCCTCCTTGTTGATGTCTTGACGTAGGGTCCAAGTCCTCTGGATCACGTTCGTTCCTAAAATCACGTTCCCGAAGGTTTCATTCCGTTTGGACTCCGTTTGATATTCTTTTTCTGTGAAACTCTGAAATAGGCAAAAAAACAGCAGTTCTGGGCTGGGCCTCCGGTTAATAGGTTAGTCCCAAAAATAATATAAAAGTGTATAATAAAGCCCATTAATGTCCAAAACAGAATATAATATAGCATGGAACAATAAATAATTATAGATACGTTGGAGACGTATCAAGCATCCCCAAGCTTAATTCATGCTCGTCCTTGAGTAGGTAAATGATAAAAACAGAATTTTTGATGTGGAATGCTACTTGGCATAATTTCAATGTCATTCTTCTTAATTGTGGTTTGAAAATTCAGATCCGAAAGATTCAAGACAAAAAGTTTAATATTGACATAAAAATAATAATACTTCAAGCATACTAACTAAGCAATTATGACTTCTCAAAATAACATGGCCAAAGAAAGTTATCCCTACAAAAACATATAGTCTGGCTATGCTCTATCTTCACCACGCAAAGTATTTAAATCATGCACAACCCCGATGACAAGCCAAGCAATTGTTTCATACTTTTGACGTTCTCAAACTTTTTCAATCTTCACGTAATACATGAGCGTGAACCATGGACATGGCACTGTATGTGGAATAGAATGGTACTTGTGGAGAAGACAAAAAGGAGAAGATAGTCTCACATCAACTAGGCGTATCAACGGGTTATGGAGATGCCCATCAATAGATATCAATGTGAGTGAGTAGGGATTGCCATGCAACGGATGCACTAGAGCTATAAATATATGAAAGCTCAACAAAAGAAACTAAGTGGGTGTGCATCCAACTCGCTTGCTCACGAAGACCTTGGGCATTTTTGAGGAAGCCCATCATTGGAATATACAAGCCAAGTTCTATAATGAAAAATTCCCACTAGTATATGAAAGTGATATCATAAGAGACTCTCTATCATGAAGATCATGGTGCTACTTTGAAGCACAAGTGTGGTAAAAGGATAGTAACATTGTCCCTTCTCTCTTTTTCTCTCATTTTTTATTTTTTTTATTTTGGGCATTTTCTTTTTTTATGGCCTCTTTTTTTTCGTCAGGAGTCTCATCCCGACTTCTGGGGGAATCATAGTCTCCATCATCCTTTCCTCACTTGGGACAATGCTCGAAAAATGATGATCATCACACTTTTATTTACTTACAACTCAACAATTACAACTCAATACTTAGAACAAAATATGAATCTATATGAATGCCTCCGGCGGTGTACCGGGATATGCAATGAATCAAGAGTGACATGTATGAAAGAATTATGAACGGTGGCTTTGCAATATGACAATGATGGAGCGTGTCATAGTAAATGGAACGGTGGTAAGTTGCATGGCAATATATCTCGGAATGGCTATGGAAATGCCATGATAGGTAGGTATGGTGGCTGTTTTGAGGAAGATATATGGTGGGTATATGATACCGGCGAAAACTGCGCGGTATTAGAGAGGCTAGCAATGGTGGAAGGAAGAAAAGTGCGTATAATCCATGGACTCAACATTAGTCATAAATAACTCATATACTTATTGCAAAAATCTACAAGTTATAAAATCAAAGTATTACACGCATGCTCCTAGGGGGATAGATTGGTAGGAAAATACCATCACTCGTCCCCGACCGCCACTCATAAGGAAGACAATCAATAAATAAATCATGCTCCGACATCATCACATAACAGTTCACCATACGTGCATGCTACGGGAATCACAAACTTTAACACAAGTATTTCTCAAATTCAAAACTACTCAACTAGCATGACTCCAATATCACCATCTTCATATCTCAAAACAATTATCAAGCATCAAACTTCTCATAGTATTCAACACACTCATAAGAATTTTTCTTTTTTCTTTACTAATCTTGAATGCCTACTATTGTTAAAGAAAACTACCATGCTGTTTTCTAGGACTCTCAAAATAATCTAAGTGAAGCATGAGAGAACAATAGTTTCTATAAAACAAATCCACCACCGTGCTCTAAAAGATATAAGTGAAGCACTAGAGCAAAAACTATATAACTCAAAAGATATAAGTGAAGCACATAGAGTATTCTAACAATTTCTGAATCAAGTGTGTCTCTCTAAAAAGGTGTGTACAGCAAAGATGATTGTGGTAAACTAAAAAGCAAAGACTCAAATCATACAAGACGCTCCAAGCAAAACACATATCATGTGGTGAATAAAAATATAGCTCCAAGTAAAGTTACCGATGGAAGTAGACGAAAGAGGGGATGCCTTCAGGGGAATCCCCAAGATTTGGCTTTTAGGTGTCCTTAAATTATCTTGGGGTGCCATGGGCATCCCCAAGCTTAGGCGCTTGCCACTCCTTGTTCCATAATCCATCAAATCTTTTACCCAAAACTTGAAAACTTCACAACACAAAACTTAACAGAAAATCTCGTGAGCTCCGTTAGCGAAAGAAAACAAAAGACCACTTCAAGGTACTGTAATGAACTCATTCTTTATTTATATTGCTGTTAAACCTACTGTATTCCAACTTCTCTATGGTTTATAAACTATTTTACTAGCCATAGATTCATCAAAATAAGCAAACAACACACGAAAAACAGAATCTGTCAAAAACAGAACAGTCTGTAGTAATCTGTAACTAACACAAACTTCCGGAACTCCAAAACTTCAGAAAAAATAGGAAGACCTAGAAAATTTGTTTATTGATCAGCAGCAATTGGAATAAATATTTTATCACGTTCTGGTGATTTTTAACATTTTTTTTCGTGAACAGAAAGTTTCTGAAAATTACAGCAAGATCAAATAACTATCATCCAAGAAGATCCTATAGGTTTAACTTGGCCCAAACACTAATTAAAACATAAAAACACATCTAACCAGAGGCTAGAACAAATATTTATTCCTAAACAGAAGAAAAAAACAAAAAAAATTGGGTTGCCTCCCAACAAGCGCTATCGTTTAACGCCCCTAGCTAGGCATAATATATCAAGGATAGATCTAGGTATTGCCATCTTTGGTAGGCAATCCATAAGTGGCTCTCATGATAGATTCATACGGTAATTTTATTTTCTTTCTAGGGAAGTGTCCCATGCCTTTCCTTAACGGAAATTGGAATCTAATATTCCCTTCCTTCATATCAATAATTGCACCAATCGTTCTAAGGAAATGTCTACCAAGAATAATAGGACATGAAGGTTTGCAATCTATATCAAGAACAATAAAATCTACGGGCACATAGTTCCTATTTGCAACAATAAGAACATTATTAATTCTTCCCATAGGTTTCTTAATAGTGGAATCCGCAAGGTGCAAGTTTAGAGAGCAATCATCAAAATCACGGAAACCTAGAAAATCGCACAAAGTCTTTGGAATCGTGGAAACACTAGCACCCAAATCACACAAAGCATAGCTTTCATGATCTTTAATTTTAATTTTAATAGTAGGTTCCCACTCATTATAAAGTTTTCTAGGGATAGAAACTTCCAACTCAAGTTTTTCTTCATAAGATTGCATCAAGGCATCAATGATATCTTTAGTAAAAGCTTTATTTTGACTATAAGCATGAGCAAAATTTAGCACGGATTGCAACAAGGAAATACAATCTATCAAAGAACAATTATCATAATTAAATTCCTTGAAATCCAAAATAGTGGGTTCATTAATATCTAATGTTTTGATCTCTTCAATCCCACTTTTATCGATTTTAGCATCAAGATCTAAAAACTCCGAATTTTTGGAACGCCTTCTAGGTAAAGGTGGATCATATTCAGTCCCATCATTATCAAGATTCATATTGAAAAACAAAGATTTAATAGGGGACACTTCAATAACCTTTAGATCTTCATCTTTATTTTCATAGAAACTAGAAGAACACGCTTTTACAAAGCAATCTTTCTTAGCACGCAGCCTAGCGGTTCTTTCTTTGCACTCATCAATGGAAATTCTCACGGCTTTGAGAGACTCATTGATATCATGCTTAGGTGGAATAGATCTAAGTTTCAAAGAATCAACATCAAGAGAAATTCTATCAACGTTCCTAGCCAATTCATCAACTTTAAGCAATTTTTCTTCAAGCAAAGCATTGAAATTCTTTTGCGAATTCATAAATTCTTTAACACTAGTCTCAAATTCAGAAGGCATCTTATTAAAATTTCCATAAGAATTGTTGTAGGAATTACCATAATTATTAGAGGAATTACTAGGATACGGCCTAGGATTAAAGTTTCCTCTATACGCGTTATTACCAAAATTATTCCTACCAACAAAATTCACATCCATAGATTCATTATTATTCTCAATCAAAGTAGACAAAGGCATATCATTAGGATCAGAAGAAACACTCTTAGCAGCAAATAATTTCATAAGTTCATCCATCTTTCCACTCAAAACATTAATTTCTTCTATCGCATGCACTTTTTTATTAGTAGATCTTTCAGTGTGCCATTGAGAATAATTAACCATAATATTATCTAGGAGTTTAGTAGCTTCTCCTAAAGTGATTTCCATAAAAGTGCCTCCCGCGGTCGAATCTAAAAGATTTCTAGAAGAAAAATTCAATTCAGCATAAAAAATTTGTATAATCATCCACAAATTCAAACCATGTGCAGGGCAATTACGTATCACTAATTTCATCCTCTCCCAAGCTTGTGCAACATGTTCATGATCAAGTTGCTTAAAATTCATAATGTCGTTTCTAAGAGAGATGTTCTTAGCGGGAGGAAAATACTTAGAGATAAAAGCATCTTTGCACTTATTCCAAGAATCAATACTATTTTTAGGCAAAGATGAAAACCAAGCTTTAGCACGATCTCTAAGCGAAAAGGGGAATAACTTCAATTTAACAATATCATTATCCACATCTTTCTTCTTTTGCATATCACACAAATCAATGAAGCTATTTAGATGGGTAGCGGCATCTTCACTAGGAAGGCCAGGGAATTGATCTTTCATGACAAGATTCAACAAAGCAGCATTAATTTCACAAGATCCAGTATCGGTAAGAGGAGCAATCGGAGTGCTAAGGAAATCATTATTGTTGGTATTGGTAAAGTCACACAATTTGGTATTATCTTGAGCCATCGTGACAAGCAAGCAATCCAACACACGAGCAAACAAGAAGCAAGCGAAAAAGAAGCAAGCGAAAAAGAAGCAAACGGAAAAGAGAGGGCGAATAAAACGGCAAGGGTGAAGTGGGGGAGAGGAAAACGAGAGGAAAATGGAAAATAATGTAATGCGGGAGATAAGGGTTTGTGATGGGTACTTGGTATGTTGACTTTTGCGTAGACTCCCCGGCAACGGCGCCAGAAATCCTTCTTGCTACCTCTTGAGCACTGCGTTGGTTTTCCCTTGAAGAGGAAAGGGTGATGCAGTAAAGCAGCGTAAGTATTTCCCTCAGTTTTTGAGAACCAAGGTATCAATCCAGTAGGAGGTCATGCACGAGTCCCTCGCACCTACACAAACAAATAAATCCTCGCAACCAACGCGATAAGGGGTTGTCAATCCCTACACAGTCACTTACGAGAGTGAGATCTGATAGATATGAGAAGATAATATTTTTTGTATTTTTATGATAAAGATGCAAATTAAAATAAAAGCAAAATAAACGGTGCCAGAAATAGCTTGTTGTCGGGAGATTAAATATGATGGAAAATAGACCCGGGGGCCATAGGTTTCACTAGTGGCTTCTCTCAAGAGCATAAGTATTTACGGTGGGTGAACAAATTACTGTTGAGAAATTGACAGAATTGAGCATAGTTATGAGAATATCTAGGTATGATCATGTATGTAGGCATCACGTCTGAGGCAAGTAGACCGACTCCTGCCTGCATCTACTACTATTACTCCACACATCGACCGCTATCCAGCATGCATCTAGAGTATTAGGTTCATAAGAACAGAGTAACGCTTTAAGCAAGATGACATGATGTAGAGGGATAAACTCATGCAATATGATATAAACCCCATCTTGTTATCCTCGATGGCAACAATACAATACGTGCCTTGCTGCCCCTACTGTCACTGGGAAAGGACACCGCAAGATTGAACCCAAAGCTAAGCACTTCTCCCATTGCAAGAAAGATCAATCTAGTAGGCCAAACAAAACTGATAATTCGAAGAGACTTGCAAAGATAACCAATCATACATAAAAGAATTCAGAGAAGATTCAAATATTGTTCATAGATAAACTTGATCATAAAACCACAATTCATCGCTCTCAACAAACACACCGCAAAATAAGATTACATCGAATAGATCTCCATAAGAGAAGGGGAGAACATTGTATTGAGATCCAAAAAGAGAGAAGAAGCCATCTAGCTAATAACTATGGACCCGAAGGTCTGAGGTAAACTACTCACACATCATCGGAGAGGCTATGGTGTTGATGTAGAAGCCCTCCGTGATCGATGCCCCCTCCGGCGGAGCTCCGGAACAGGCCCCAAGATGGGATCTCATGGGTACAGAAGGTTGCGGCGGTGGAATTAGGTTTTTGGCTCTGTATCTGGTAGTTTGGGGGTACGTAGGTATATATAGGAGGAAGGAGTACGTCGGTGGAGCAACAGGGGGCCCACGAGGGTGGAGGGCGTGCCCTGGGGGGTAGGCGTGCCCCCCTACCTCGTGTCCTCCTGGTTGATGTCTTGACTTAGGGTCCAAGTCCTCTGGATCACGTTCCCAAAGGTTTCATTCCGTTTGGACTCCGTTTGATATTCTTTTTCTGCGATACTCTGAAATAGGCAAAAAAACAACAATTCTGGGCTGGGCCTCCGGTTAATAGGTTAGTCCCAAAAATAATATAAAAGTGTATAATAAAGCCCACTAATGTCAAAAACAGAATATAATATATCATGGAACAATCAAAAATTATAGATACGTTGCAGACGTATCAAGTGTAAAGTAAAAAACATGAGAAGAGGCAGTTGTTGACCATGGCCTACCCCCTCTGTCGGTGCCGGCCAACTTCCTAGAACGGCACCGAGAGAGAACTTTAAAGAGTGTAAAGTAAAAATCATGAGAGAAGCATTTGTTGACCGTGGCCTACCCCCTCTCTCGGTGCCGGTCAACTTTCTAGACCGGCACCGAGAGAGAACTTTAAAGAGTGTAAAGTAATAAACATGAGAAGAAGCAGTTGTTGACCGTGGCCTACCCCCTCTCTCGGTGCCGGTCAACTTCCTAGACTGCCGGGGCCACCAGATAGCCCATGCATATACATGTGATAGCCTCCTTTGACAACACAAGAAGTTTCGAGGCCAACGGAGCAACAGGACTAATACGTCTCCAACGGATTTATAATTTTTTATTGTTCCATGCTATTATATATTCTGTTTTGGATGTTTAATGGTCTTATTTATACACTTTTATATTATTTTTGGGACTAACCTATTAACCGGAGGCCCAACCCAAATTGTTGTTTTTTTGCCTATTTCACTGTTTCGCAGAAAAAGGATATCAAACGGGGTCCAAATGGAATGAAACCTTCGGGAACGTGATTTTTGGAACAAACGTGATCCAGAGGACTTGGAGTGGACGTCAAGCAACAGACGAGGAAGCCACGAGGTAGGGGGCGCGCCTACCCCCTCCCTCCCCCAGGCGCGCCCTCCACCCTTATGGGCCCCTCGTGGCTCCGCCGACCTACTTCTTCCTCCTATATATACCTATGTACCCCCAAACCATCAGAAGCGACCATGAAAACCTAATTCCACCGCCACAACCTTCTGTACCCGTGAGATCCCACCTTGGGGCCTTTTCCGGCGTCCTGCCGGATGGGGCATTGATAACGGAGTGCTTCTACATCAACACCATAGCCTCTCCGATGATGTGTGACTAGTTTACCTCAGACCTTCGGGTCCATACTTATTAGCTAGATGGCTTCTTCTCTCTCTTGGGATCTCAATACAAAGTTCTCCTCGATTCTCTTGGAGATCTATTCGATGTAATCTTCTTTTGCGGTGTGTTTGTCGAGATCCGATGAGTTGTGGGTTTATGATCAAGTTTATCTATGAACAATATTTGAATCTTCTCTGAATTCTTTTATGTATGATTGGTTATCTTTGCAAGTCTCTTCGGATTATCAGTTTGGTTTGGCCTACTAGATTGATCTTTCTTGCAATGGGAGAAGTGCTTATCTTTGGGTTCAATCCTGCGGTGTCCTTTCCCAGTGACAGCAGGGGCAGCAAGGCACGTATTGTATTGTTGCCATCGAGGATAAAAAGATGGGGTTTATATCATATTGCATGAATTTATCCCTCTACATCATGTCATCTTGGTTAAAGCGTTACTCCGTTCTTATGAACTTAATACTCTAGATGCATGCTGGATAGCGGTCGATGTGTGGAGTAATACTAGTAGATGCAGAATCGTTTCGGTCTACTTGTCGCGGACGTGATGCCTATATACATGATCATACCTAGATATTCTCATAACTATGCTCAATTCTATCAATTGCTCGACAATAATTTGTTCACCCACCGTAATACTTATGCTATGTTGAGAGATGCCACTAGTGAAACCTATGGCCCCCGGGTCTATTTTCCATCATATTAATCTCCCGTTATTTCCATTACTATTTACTTGCTTTCTTTAATTTTACTCCTTATCATAAAAATACCAAAAATATTATCTTATCATCTCTATCAGATCTCACTCTCGTAAGTGACCGTGAAGGGATTGACAACCCCTTTATCACGTTGGTTGCAAGGTTCTTATTTGTTTGTGTAGGTGCAAGGGACTTGGGCGTGACCTCCTACTGGATTGATACCTTGGTTCTCAAAACCCGAGGGAAATACTTACGCTACTTTACTGCATCCCCCTTTCCTCTTCAAGGGAAAACCAACGCAGTGCTCAAGAGGTAGCAAGGACCCACACTTCCTGCACAAACAAGACACATCCCGTCTCGATACCCATAGACTATCTCGAAGAACGGGCCTAGACTTGGTCTGTCATCTCGCGATGACATGCACTAACACGGAGAAGAAGTTATTCACCGTGGACTACACCCTCACAGTGCCGAATAATGCCCTAGACCGCCGGGGCCACCGATGGGTGCTCGATATAGAGACCGCCTGAGGGGGGGGGGAGGGCACCCATACATGTGTGTGGCCCATGCATATGCATGCACGGGTGGTGTGCTATTTGAATAAGCAACGCACGTCCTTGACGTGACACGTGCCACACAAACCACACACACGGGCGGGAACGTCGAGGACTGGCTGCGTCCGTCCCCGAGACAGAACTTTCGGTGGGTGATTCCGTGACAGAATGAGCCTATACTTGGTCTGTCATCTCGCGATGACATGCACTAACACGGAGACGCAGTTATTCATCGTGGACTACACCCTCTCGGTGCCGAACAATGCCCTAGACCACCGGGGCCACCGGATGCGCG
>NW_025227174.1:10357-11924 GCF_018294505.1 Triticum aestivum | reverse complement strand
TGTGCTATTTGAATAAGCAACGCACGTTCTTGACGTGACACGTGCCTCACAAACCACACGGGCGGGAACGTCGCGGACCGGCTGCGTCCATCCCCAAGACAGAATCTTCGGTGGGTGATCCCGTGACAGAACGAGCCTAGACTTGGTCTGTCATCTCGCGATGACATGCACTAACACGGGGAAGCAGTTATTCACCGTGGACTACACCCTCTCTGTGCCGAATAATGTCCTAGACCGTCGGGGCCACCGGATGGGTGCTCGATATGGAGACCGCCCGAGGGGGGGGAGGGCACCCCTACATGTGTGTGGCCCATGGATATGCATGCTGGGGTGGTTTGCTATTTGAATAAGCAACGCATGTCCTTGACGTGGCACGTGCCTCACAAACCACACACACGGGCGGGAACGTCGAGGACCGGCTGCGTTCGTCCCCGAAACAGAGTCTTCGGTGGGTGATCCCGTGACAGAACGGGCCTAGACTTGGTCTGTCATCTCGCGATGACATGCACTAACACGAAGAAGCAGTTATTCCCCGTGGCCTACCCCCTCTAGGTGCCGAACAACGCCCTAGACCGCCGGGGCCACCGGAGGGGGGCCGGTCTCTAGAACCGGAGGAGGCCCATCCGAAGAAGAAAACACAAGATGGTAATTATGATGTGCTAAGGTTGTTTGCCAAGCATGGAAGAAAACAACAAAAAAAGTATAATACATATTATCGAGAATGCACAAGAAGGAAAGAGATCTAGGTTAGATTCCTTACCGAGAGCGCCTCTCGGAAAAGGTGGCCATTACCGAGAGCTGAGAATCGACCCTCGGTAACCACTGCTCTAATTTTTCCCCCTTCTCTTTTTGTTTTTGTTTTGCACTATCTTTTTTGTATCTCATATTTCATAAGCTTTTATGACCAAAGTTTGGAAATTCCGTGACTTTTGATGAATTTTTTCGATAAAAGACTTTTGATGCACTCATATATATATATATATATATATATATATATGCTTTTTGGGTTAGATTTCTTCAAAACTCAACATTAAAGAGTGTAAAGTAAAAAACATGAGAAGAAGCAGTTGTTGACCGTTGCCTACCTCCTCTCTCGGTGCCGGCCTACTTCCTAGAACGGCACCCAGAGAGAACTTTAAAGAGTGTAAAGTAAAAAACATGACAGAAGCAGTTGTTGACCATGGCCTATCCCCTCTCTCGGTGCCGGTCAACTTTCTAGACCGGCACCGAGAGAGAACTTTAAAGAGTGTAAAGTAATAAACATGAGAAGAAGCAGTTGTTGACCGTGGCCTACCCCCTCTCTCGGTGTTGGTCAACTTCCTAGACCGCCGGGGCCCCCGGATTGCCCATGCATATACATGCGATGATATCCTTTGAGAGCACAAGAAGTTTCGAGGCCAACAGAGCAACAGGACCCACACTTCCTGCACAAACCAGACACATTCCCTCTCGATACCCATAGACTATCTCGAAGAACGGGCCTAGACTTGGTCTGTCATCTCGCGATGACATGCACTAAAACGGAGAAGCAGTTATTCACCGTGGACTACACCCTCTCGGTGCCGGA
>NW_025227174.1:9860-10105 GCF_018294505.1 Triticum aestivum | reverse complement strand
GGGGGCACCCCTACATGCGTGTGGCCCATGCATATGCATGCACGGGTGGTGTGCTATTTGGATAAGCAACGCACGTCCTTGACGTGACACGTGCCTCACAAACCTCACACACGGGCGGGAACGTCGAGGACCGTCTGCGTCCGTCCCCGAGACAGAATCTTCGGTGGGTGACCCCGTGACAGAACGAGCCTAGACATGGTCTGTCATCTCGCGATGACATGCACTAACACGGAGAAGCAGTTATT
>NW_025227174.1:6072-9703 GCF_018294505.1 Triticum aestivum | reverse complement strand
TATTCACCGTGGACTACACCCTCTCGGTGCCGAATAATGCCCTAGACCGCGAGGGCCACCGGATGGGTGCTCGATATGGAGACCGCACGAGGGGGGGAGGCCACCCCTACATGCGTGTGGCCCATGGATATGCATGCAGGGGTGGTGTGCTATTTGAATAAGCAACGCATGTCCTTGACATGGCACGTGCCTCACAAACCACACACACGGGCGGGAACGTCGAGGACCGGCTGCGTTCGTCCCCGAGACAGAGTCTTCGGTGGGTGATCCTGTGACAGAACGGGCCTAGACTTGGTCTGTCATCTCGCGATGACATGCACTAACACGAAGAAGCGGTTATTCCCCGTGGCCTACCCCCTCTAGGTGCCGAACAACGCCCTAGACCGCCGGGGCCACCGGAGGGGTGCCGGTCTCTAGATCCAGACGAGGCCCATCCGAAGAAGAAAACACAACACGGTAATTATGATGTGCTATGGTTGTTTACCAAGCATGGAAGAAAACAAAAAAAAAGTATAATACATATTATCGAGAATGCACAAGAAGGAAAGAGATCTAGGTTAGATGCTTTACCGAGAGCGCCTCTCGGAAAAGGTGGCCATTACCGAGAGCTGAGAGTCGACCCTCGGTAACCACTGCTCTACCGAGAGTCCTCTCGGCATAACTGAAACAGCCAAGTGCCTTCAGCTCCCAGCGCATGCCTCTTTTCCGAGTACCGCCCTCACTAAAAGTTTGTTCCCAGTTCTGTTCATACTGTTTTTTGCTCGAGTTGGTGCAGCAAAAACATTTATACAATACTCAAACTTGCATTTCAATTCACACAGGTTAACAAGAAACTCACATAAGCATTAATCCATAAATAGTTCACACAAGCTTCATTTCAAATCACAAAGTAGCTCTTTAATACAAGTGCCTACTTACTAATTAAACAACAAAGTGGTCTACATGCATGCACCATATGATAAAAAGCAACACCACAATTATGACAAACTGAAAGAGAATTATGAAGTTCTTCAATCCACTGAACCAGCTAAGCCTTGTCTTGCTTGCACCATTGCATTCATCAGTTTTTCTCTTTTGCGTAAGCAAATACTGATTGTAATGGTACTCTGCCGTCTCTCTGTTGTCGAATGATTCGTGGGAGTTTCCTTCATGACGATGTATTTGTTCATTGCATTCCGACCATAAATTGTAGACTCCTGGACACCGTCCTCTGTACACCACATACCACTTCATCTGCAAAAGAACAAGAAATAATGCACTTCATACATAATCAACATAAGCATTCATCACTCATACAATCAAAAGCATCGCAAGCGGCCATCCAAGTCCATATTAGCAGGTACTTAAGGATACAACTAAATCAACGCCAAACTATCTAGGTGACTACTCCGAGGTGTAGTTGGTGAAACCAGTGATCGTCGAGTCAGAGCACGTGGGGGCATCCCCCACAGTGGATGACCAAGCGTCGTCGTGAATGATGGTCGGTGGACTCAATGGCTCCTTACGTGGTGGAGCCTTGCCCTCCTTAGCTGGGGGATTCTTCTTGGCTAGATCCACAAAAAACTTCATTATGATCAGTTGTGGGTTCTTCTCAAGCAGTTCCTCCAAGCAGTCCTCGGCGCCCTTCTCCATGTCCGTGGAGTCGACCCTAATGGAAGCTTCGCCGTTGGATGAAGCCATAGCCAAAAAATCGATCGATGCTAACACCTTTCATCACACAATGAACAATAACATAAGAATCAAACATGAAAGATATAACATGAAGAGCTCACGTAGATCGACCGCCATCATCAAAAGTTGATTTTCTTCCTCCAAGAACAACTCTCAACGACACTCTCTCACCTATATACGGTGGACACTCTCGCTGGTGATGGTATATATGGTGGACACTCTCTCACGGGTATTTCAACTTTCGGTGATGGTTGAGCTGGGTGAGCCCCTCGTGCGTTATCAAGATATAACACGAGGAGGAGCTCACACGGATCACCGTCATCGTCCAAAAGTTGATTTTTCTTCCTTTAAAGAACAACTCTCATCAACACTCTCTCACGTATCTCATCGGTCACATCCAAACATAGCATCCATGCATACAACATTATCAACAATTATCTACATTTTTTCTTTTGATATAGAAAAAATGTATCTACATGGCATCCATCCATCTATCAATCCATCCATCTATCTATGCATCCATTTATCAATCCATCCATCTATCTATGCATCCATCTATCAATCCATCTATCTATGCACACATGGAGCGGAGGAGGGGGGGGCTCACCGGAGGGAGGAGCTAGGTGTGGTGTGGGGGGCGGCGGTGGAGGGGGCGCCGGCCGGTGGAGGGGCGCCGGTCGGTGGGGAGCAGAGGAGAGGAGAGGAGTGGAGGGGCTCCGGTCGGTGGGGAGCAGAGAGAAGAAACAACAGGGGGAATATGCTTAAGTAGTCGACGTCACCTTTACCGAGTGCTTGTCGGTGCGTCACTTTTACCGAGAGTAACTCTCGAAAAATATGTCCCCCTAGATCTAGGTTACACTTTTACAGAGAGTAACTCTCACAAAGGTGGACATTACCGAGAGCCGATAGACGACAAGCCGTATCCACTGCTCTAATTTTTTCCCCTTCTCTTTTTGTTTTTGTTTGGCACTATCTTTTTTGTATCTCATATTTCATATGTTTTTACTACCAAAGTTTGGAAATTCCATGACTTTTGATGAATTTTTTCGATAAAAGACTTTTGATGCACTCATACATACACACACACACACACACACACACATATATATATATATATATGCTTTTTGGGTTAGATTTGTTCAAAACTCAACTTTAAAGAGTGTAAAGTAAAAAACACGAGAAGAAGTAGTTGTTGACCATGGCCTACCCCCTCTCTCGGTGTCGGTCAACTTCCTAGACCGCAGGGGCCACCGGATGGGTGCTCGATATAGAGACCGCCCAAGGGGGGGAGGGCACCCCTACATGTGTATGGCCCATGCATATGCATGCCGGGGTGGTGTGCTATTTGAATAAGCAACGCACGTCCTTGACGTGGCACGTGCCTCACAAACCACACACACGGGCGGGAATGTCGAGGACCGGCTGCGTCCGTACCCAAGACAGAATCTTCGATGGGTGATCCCGTGACAGAACGAGCCTAGACTTGGTCTGTCAACTCGCGATGACATGCACTAACACGGAGAAGTAGTTATTCACCGTGGACTACACCCTCTCGGTGCCGAATAAAGCCCTAGATCGCCGGGGCCACCGGATGGGTGCTCGATATGGAGACCGCCCGAGGGGGGAGGGCACCCCTACATGCGTGTGGCCCATGCATATGCATGCAGGGGTGGTGTGCTATTTGAATAAGCAACGCACGTCCTTGACGTGACACATGCCTTACAAACCACACACACGGGGGGAACGTCGAGGACCGGCTGCGTCCGTCCCCGGGACAGAATCTTCGGTGGGTGATCCCATGACAGAACGAGCCTAGACTTGGTTTGTCATCTCGCGATGACATCCAATAACACGGAGAAGCAGTTATTCACCGTGGACTACACCCTCTCGGTGCCGAATAACGCCCTAGACCGCCGGGGCCACCGGATGGGTGCTCGATATAGAGACCGCCCAAGGGGGG
>NW_025227174.1:3620-5273 GCF_018294505.1 Triticum aestivum | reverse complement strand
CGTGTGGCCCATGCATATGCATGCTGGGGTGGTGTGCTATTTGAATAAGCAACGCACGTCCTTGACGTGGCACGTGCCTCACAAACCACACACATGGGGAAACGGACGCGTCGGGTCTACACGGATGGGATCTTGCTGTGGCTTTGGCCTGGATGTTGCTCCAAAGTGTTCCTATGGGCTGACCTAACACAACCGGGTGGAGAGTTCCACTAGTCAAAGCCCGTCCGTGCAAAGTCAAAGGGCTAGATCCCGTGGTCAAACGCTACAGGGTTAGGCGGGACGGGCGCCCTGGGGGGTAGCAATGCCACCGGAGCATCGCACCAGGCCCTCATTCATGCCGTACGGTGTGGTGGCATGTCCGAAGAGGCGGCATGCGTCTCCGGGGTGTGGCCCCCCTCACGGACGGCGATGACACAATAGTAGACGTTCTGCGATAACAATGCGGTGTGAATATTATTAAATACTCGGAGCGCGATAAAAATCATGAGTTTTTTACATGCCGTGGGCACATGTGCTGTAGGACTGATGGTAGTTTTCATAATTTTTGGTGATGGAGAAGTATCTGAACACTTCCCTCTCCACGGATTGCTCTTCGCGTGTCTACGGCTGTGGCCGGCGGCCTCCTGTGGCTAGCACATGCCGCCAAATCTTGCGTAGGCGGCCTCTCACAAGTCTGGAAGTGTTGTGGCGGTTGCAAATGCCCGTCACGCTTCTCCGGGGTGGGCCCACCTCACGGACGGCCCCACCGCCGGCACCTGGAGGGGCGAAACGGATGCGTCGGGTCTACACGGATGGGGTCTTGCTGTGGCTTTGGCCTAGACTTGGCCTGTCATGTCGCGATGACATGCACTAACACGGAGAAGCGGTTATTCACCGTGGACTACACCCTCTCGGTGCCGATCAACGCCCTAGACCGTCAGGGCCACCGGAGGGGTGCCGGTCTCTAGAACCGGACGAGGCCCATCATTTGAAAAAGGAAACACAAGACGATAATTATGATGTGCTACGGTTGTTTGCCAAGCATGGAAGAAAACAACAACAAAAAAGTATAATACATATTATGGAGAATTTACAAGAAGGATGCTTTACCGAGAGTTCCTCTGGGAAAATGCTGCCATTACCGAGTGCTGCTGGACGACCCTCGGTAGCCACTGTTGGTGCGGCTCTCGGAAAATCCCCCGAGATCTAGGTTAAGACTTTTACAGAGTGTCGCTAAAAGTTGGATCTTGGAAATGTTTCCCGCGGGGACTTATGCAAAATTTTCCCCTCGCGCGCGCTCACTCCTCTCTTCTCTCTCTGTTTCTCTCGCCCCTGCCCCCTCTGTCCGCCTCCGCCCCTCAGTGCCGCCGCCCCATCCGGCGAGCTTTTCCGCCGCCGCCGTCTCCGCCTCCGTCTCCGCCGCCGCCACCACCGGGAGTGCCTCCCCCGACCCCTCCACCTCCACCGAGCCCCCCCACCGCCACCTCCACCGAGCTCGCCCACCCCCACCATCTCGGCCAAGCTTCACTACGCACCACTGGCGCGGCATCCCCTCCACTGAGCTCTACCACGTCCGGCATCCACCTCCCCCGCCGCCCCCCTGCCCCGTTGGTGAGCCCCTACTCAATCTCGTTTTTTTTAAATAAAAGGGGTTCCCCCCTCTCCATTACAACA
>NW_025227174.1:2201-3192 GCF_018294505.1 Triticum aestivum | reverse complement strand
CGGGGCCACCGGATGGGTGCTCGATATGGAGACCGCCCGAGGGGGGAGGGCACCCCTACATGCGTGTGGCCCATGCATATGCATGCAGGGGTGGTGTGCTATTTGAATAAGCAACGCACGTCCTTGACGTGACACATGCCTTACAAACCACACACACGGGGGGAACGTCGAGGACCGGCTGCGTCCGTCCCCGGGACAGAATCTTCGGTGGGTGATCCCATGACAGAACGAGCCTAGACTTGGTTTGTCATCTCGCGATGACATCCAATAACACGGAGAAGCAGTTATTCACCGTGGACTACACCCTCTCGGTGCCGAATAACGCCCTAGACCGCCGGGGCCACCGGATGGGTGCTCGATATAGAGACCGCCCAAGGGGGGGCGGGCACCCCTACATACGTGTGGCCCATGCATATGCATGCTGGGGTGGTGTGCTATTTGAATAAGCAACGCACGTCCTTGACGTGGCACGTGCCTCACAAACCACACACATGGGGAAACGGACGCGTCGGGTCTACACGGATGGGATCTTGCTGTGGCTTTGGCTTGGATGTTGCTCCAAAGTGTTCCTATGGGCTGACCTAACACAACCGGGTGGAGAGTTCCACTAGTCAAAGCCCGTCCGTGCAAAGTCAAAGGGCTAGATCCCGTGGTCAAACGCTACAGGGTTAGGCGGGACGGGCGCCCTGGGGGGTAGCAATGCCACCGGAGCATCGCACCAGGCCCTCATTCATGCCGTACGGTGTGGTGGCATGTCCGAAGAGGCGGCATGCGTCTCCGGGGTGTGGCCCCCCTCACGGACGGCGATGACACAATAGTAGACGTTCTGCGATAACAATGCGGTGTGAATATTATTAAATACTCGGAGCGCGATAAAAATCATGAGTTTTTTACATGCCGTGGGCACATGTGCTGTAGGACTGATGGTAGTTTTCATAATTTTTGGTGATGGAGAAGTATCTGAACACTTCCCTCTCCACGGATTGCTCTT
>NW_025227174.1:0-990 GCF_018294505.1 Triticum aestivum | reverse complement strand
CGGGGCCACCGGATGGGTGCTCGATATGGAGACCGCCCGAGGGGGGAGGGCACCCCTACATGCGTGTGGCCCATGCATATGCATGCAGGGGTGGTGTGCTATTTGAATAAGCAACGCACGTCCTTGACGTGACACATGCCTTACAAACCACACACACGGGGGGAACGTCGAGGACCGGCTGCGTCCGTCCCCGGGACAGAATCTTCGGTGGGTGATCCCATGACAGAACGAGCCTAGACTTGGTTTGTCATCTCGCGATGACATCCAATAACACGGAGAAGCAGTTATTCACCGTGGACTACACCCTCTCGGTGCCGAATAACGCCCTAGACCGCCGGGGCCACCGGATGGGTGCTCGATATAGAGACCGCCCAAGGGGGGCGGGCACCCCTACATACGTGTGGCCCATGCATATGCATGCTGGGGTGGTGTGCTATTTGAATAAGCAACGCACGTCCTTGACGTGGCACGTGCCTCACAAACCACACACATGGGGAAACGGACGCGTCGGGTCTACACGGATGGGATCTTGCTGTGGCTTTGGCCTGGATGTTGCTCCAAAGTGTTCCTATGGGCTGACCTAACACAACCGGGTGGAGAGTTCCACTAGTCAAAGCCCGTCCGTGCAAAGTCAAAGGGCTAGATCCCGTGGTCAAACGCTACAGGGTTAGGCGGGACGGGCGCCCTGGGGGGTAGCAATGCCACCGGAGCATCGCACCAGGCCCTCATTCATGCCGTACGGTGTGGTGGCATGTCCGAAGAGGCGGCATGCGTCTCCGGGGTGTGGCCCCCCTCACGGACGGCGATGACACAATAGTAGACGTTCTGCGATAACAATGCGGTGTGAATATTATTAAATACTCGGAGCGCGATAAAAATCATGAGTTTTTTACATGCCGTGGGCACATGTGCTGTAGGACTGATGGTAGTTTTCATAATTTTTGGTGATGGAGAAGTATCTGAACACTTCCCTCTCCACGGATTGCTCTT
>NW_025227173.1:2730-3386 GCF_018294505.1 Triticum aestivum | reverse complement strand
TGATACCATGCCAACTTTCAACCTTTATAGAGTTCATTTGTGGTGCTTTTCATTTTCAGGGTCATATAGCTCAAAAAATCAGTAAATGCATGAAAAATAAGAAATGGAGTCGGAAGGGTTGAAAATTGATGATGTGGCTTTGGATGGTGCATTTTGAACACATAAAAAGTCTGGAGTTCAAATAAGTTCAAAAAAATGAAATCCCTTTGTAACAGATGAGCTTTCGTCCGAAACCCTGATACTTCGAAAGAGATTGTCCGTTTTGTACACGAAGTGCATCCAGTTTTTGCCGTAACCCTCTCAACTTTTTAGCACATGCTATGTGGGTGAAATGATGATACCATGCCAATTTTCAACCTCTTTGGAGTTCATCTGAAGTGCTTTTCAATTTCAGGGTCATTTAGCTCAAAGAGTGAACTAATATAAAAAAGAATGAACTGGAAATTTTTTATGAAACTCTAATAGCAAAAATAATAAACTAAAAGAATGAACTATAAAACTTTAATGAAACTCTAATAGAAAAAAGAATGAACTAGAAAAATTTAATGAAACTCTAATAGCTAATGGAATCAACTAAAAAGCTTTTATAAACCTCTAGTATTATTGAAACTAAAATTATATAAAATTTATGCAACTAAAATTATCAAAGTATTTTC
>NW_025227173.1:0-611 GCF_018294505.1 Triticum aestivum | reverse complement strand
TTCATATATCATATGATGTTTTTATTGTTCATAGATGATCGATCATATTTGTTCATATGTATGCAAGCGAAGTCATTGTCGTTAGTTGTACTGTTTAGGGTTAGGGTCGTCGAGAAAGAAGGAAAATAAGGAAAAAGAAGAAAAGAGGAAGAAGGAAGAAGGAAGAAGAAGAAAAAGAAGGAGAGGAAAAAGGAAAATAAGAAGGGGAAGAAGGAGAAAGAAGAAGGGGAAGAAGAGGAGAAAAAATAATAAGAGGAAGAAGAAGAAGAAGAAGAAGAAGAAGAAAAAGGAGAAGAAGAAGGAATAGAGGAGAAGAAGAAAAAATAGAACTATTTTTTCTTCTTCTCCTCTATTCCTTCTTCTTCTCCTCTTTTTTTCTTCTATTTTTTTTTCTTCTTCTTCTTCTCCTCTTTTTTTTCTTCTTCCTCTTCTTATTTTTTTTGGGAACGAGGGTGTCGAGGATCGCCAAGCGGTCGAGGGTCGGGAACTAGGGTAGAGGAGAAGAAGAAGATATTCTATTTTTTCTTCTTCTCCTCTATTCCTTCTTCTTCTCCTCTTTTTTTTTCTTCTTCCTCTTCTTAATTTTTATCGGGAACGAGGGTGTCGAGGAT
>NW_025227172.1:0-6556 GCF_018294505.1 Triticum aestivum | reverse complement strand
ATAAACAACAAGCATGCCGCAGTCGGGCGTCTGAGCGACACCACATAAAGGGCTTATAAAAGAATAATCACAGTGAGTATCCAGGAGGTAGAACCATCCCAGGGATACTCAATAAAATACATAATGTAAATGGTTAGTCCCCAATAATAACAAAATTAAAACACGATCCCCAGATGTCACAGGTCATAAACAAAAATCTCGTCCAGCCGTTTCTCCATCCGAAGACCGTTACTATGATCCAGTTAGCCGTGTCTCCATCCGAAAACCGTAACTAAGTTCTAGTTAAATCGTTCTCCATCCGAATACCGTTACTAGATTCATCTCAGACTGTGGTCCTTACTCAAGAACATGGCTATCCAGCAGGATATTTCCTCTGCAGAGGGAGCATTATTTTCCCACGAGTAACGGATTTACTTAGTCCATCGGGACTAATTCCGCCTACGGCCTTTTAATTGAAAACACGCCTGACCTGCACACACCAGCTTAACTCACAGATGTCTGGAATCACCCACGACACCTGCCAAGCAAAACTCTAAGTGGGGAGGCTACAACCTCGACGTAGCATGGGATCAAATTTCTATATGCGCGCTCTAAGGGGTGCCCCCCTCTCGGTCCCAACCGGAAACACCCATGCCCCCGGACCAAGTGGCATGCCTACCGGAGGCCTCCGGTATCTTCCACTGTGGCCTCTCTGTACGGTGTGTGCTTTGGTAAGGGGTTGACAACTTACTGCACCATACCCCGTCTGCGACAGGGACAAGTGGTGGTACCAACAAATAGGGAAGCTACTGACCAAGACTCGACCTACGACCGACTCTGGTGGTCCAAGTATCCTCCAACAATATTACCATTAGTGGAATAAATCATCACTCATCAAGCCTCACCATGCCATACCGGACATACTCGTCTCGATGAGGGACTAGGGACAAGCTCGTGTCTACCCAAGACCACGACTTTCCCGGCTTCCTTCCAGTATGCATGAGGAGCTCACGGGGATGATCCAAATCCCTAGCGTATCCATTGCTGACCACAAAATATCTCCAAAAAGTACTCATGCACGAGACTTTATCGTTACATAAAGATAACGCATACTCCAAGTCAAATGGTGTTGTAATCGTATCAAAACACCACAACAAAACATTATGCCAGAGTTCAGAAATGCTTGCCTTCAAGAGTATGCAAGGGATGCACTTTTTTAAAAGCTTACCCTTCTCTCCAAAATTCCTATTTGAGAAATATCCAAATAACAAATATTACAAACACAGTACAAAAAGTTGTCTCAAATATTTTTGAAATAAATCTTAAAATAAACTAGATGGAATTTGAGAGAGGTAGGAAAAAGAATCAACTCATTTGGAGTTTTATTTTAAAAGTTATAGCTGGTCAAAGTCTGGTCAAAACTCTATTTTTAACTAAAACCAGAAAAGAAAACGTTTCGAGGGGAATACACTTTCGGGGTAGGGGAGACGTACTCTGTGGTTATACGCTTTGACTTAAACAGAGGGGACGGCGCGCGGGTCACTGACAGTGGGTCCAGAGGGCCCACTGGTCAGGTTTGACCATTCTTCCCTCCCTCCTCTCTCTCTCTCTGTCTGAACGGTGGCGGCCTCCGGCGATCGCCGTCGACGAACGGCGGCTCCTCGAGGGCATCTGAGGGCGGGGATGGTCTGGCCAGACCGAGGCGGTCCTCTTGGTGGTCACTGGGTCGTCGGGGGTGGAGGAAATCGCCGGCGGCGAGCTCCACGGCAGAGGGGGCTACGGTGGTGAAGTGGTTTTTGGGCTCCGGTGGTCTCCGATCGAGGTTGGGTAGTTGGGCAGCTCCGCAAGGACAAGGGGAAGCTACTGGTGGCGTCGGTTGGGCGAGAGAGTGGCTAGCTGCGATGTATCGCACCGGAACTTGGCGGCGGCCGAGTTGGCCGGAGTTGGGGAAGACAGCCTCTCCGGGCCAATCCACTGCTAGGGGAGGACTAGGGGAACAGTCTGAGGTTGCCTCAGGTCTTGCACGAGCTCGGGGACCCTTTAAAAAGGCGCTCGAGGTTGGACCGCGACGGCTGGGGATAAGATCGCCGGCGACAGCCATGCTGTAGCTGCAGAGCGACGTGGTGGCGACGAGCGCGTGCCGACGAGCTTTGGGATAAGACCGGGCTGTTCACGAGGGCAGCTGGCGCGCTGGGGTGGCTTGGGCGGCGCCGTCCATGTCAGAGGTTCGCTGCCGACACCGGCGTGCCGCCAAGGGCTCTGCCAGCGGCGCTGCAGGGCGCTAGAGATGGCGTGGGGAGGGAGCGAGCTAGTGTGCGGTTCAGCGGTGGAGCAGGGGCCAGGGACGGGTCGCGTCGAGTGCGGCAGTGCGGCGCGGCGGCTCAGTGCACGCGCGTGCAAAATGTGCGCTCTGGGCGCGCCCAGAGCATGCACGGAACCCGCTCGACGAAATGCCAGGGCGGTCTAGAGCGCGAGGGTGGGGCTGGCAATTAACAAGACTAGGATAGAGGCAACTAGGAGTTCAGTGGACAAGGTTGCTGGGTCATTGGAGCAAGTTCACAGTGCAAACTAGAAAACATGCCCCAAGCTGCCTGTGCACACCAAGTGCTCGACAGAATGCCAAATGCACTTAGGCAACTCTTGGAGTGGCCAAAGCCTCCAGATCAGGGTCTCTTTAGGTGCAGAAGATGGTGGCAAGATTACTTGGGCAAAACCAGAAACTTGTTAGTGCAAGTTTTGCAAAACTTTAGTTTTGGACAGAGAGAAAAAGGGTTTATTGCATGCACTTCAAAACCTCCAATGAGTCCACTCTCCTGGGCATAAGGGTTTTGAAGGGAGGGCTACAAGTAGGAAAAAGGGTCATGGTCACCAGAGCAAAATAAAATAGGTTGCAGTTCAAATCACCAAACTGGACCAGAATGAAAAAGGGGTTGATTCACTCAAATTTTTCAAAGAACATCACTGGGTTTTTGCATGAAGATGAATTGTATGCATCCACTGACATCTCCAAACACTTGGAAGAATTTTTAAAGAAATATTTAAATGGGTTGTAGTGCAAAACAGGCTCCAAATTCAAAAGAAATCATTTTTAAAAGAATAAAGCTCTGAGAAAACAAATCTAGCAAATTTAAATCCACTGATAAAGAATTGTTTTATCATAGAGAGTATTCAAGTCCAACAATACCTTTTGAAAGTTTTCCACTTGAAGTAAAAATCCACAATAACAAAAGGGGTAAATCTTGACAAATGGAAAAGTTTTATTTCCTGGAAAAAGTTTAAATAAATAAAACAAGGCCAAAATGTTGGGGTGTCACAACACTACCCCCTTAAGAAGAATCTCGTCCTCGAGATTTGTTAAAAACTGTTTCCAACAAAAATCTGTTTTTATCAAAGAAATCCTTCAATTGCACAAAAACAAAACGGCTACAGTGAGAGGGCAATAAGTGGTGTAAAACCACAGTGTGGTACACTGGCGTAGTTTGGAAAAATCCACGGTTAGGGAAAACGAGATATTTCTATGCAGATACAGTAATTTAGAATAAATTATAAATTACCAAAATACGCTGGTCGCACCCGAGAGCACAGTGCTCTCTTTGGCTGACAGGTGGACCCAGGGCCCACTGTCGGCCTCTTATCCTACCTCTGGCTCTCTCTTCTCTCTCGCGCGCTCTCCCGCGCTTCCTCCACCGGCGATGCCTAGCTCGTAGGGCATCGAGGCCGTACCGTGGTAGTGCGCGGCGTGCTAGCTGCCGGTGCTGCGTGCACTCACCTCGCGGGCCAGTGCGTTGTCGGCACTGCTCGCGGACTCGCCTCCGAACACCGGCGGTCAAGCGACGAGTGGCGCTGGGGGACCTCGCCCACCGTATACCGATCTCGAGCTATAAAATGATCGCGGTGCTCTTCTCTTCTTCCTCACACCTGGCCTCACTTCTACTTCTCCTTCCTTCTTTTCCATTGCTGCTAGCAGGAGCTCGAGCCGAGGCTCTAATGGCGGAGGCAATGCCGGACTGGTATGTGGTCATGGTGTGTGGAGGTTTGGCGGTGCTGCTGGGGTTCTCCGTGCTCCTGTGCGCGATGATCCTGGATGATCATCGTGATGCTGCCGCTCGAGTGTTAGCTCTTCGCGGTGGCGGCGATCACGTGGATTAGGCGCGGCCTCGAGGGCTAACTGCTGTCGGTGTGCTGGGGCAACTCGTGCCTGAATGATCACTCACAAATCTCTCTCACTGAGACTTTGGTGTCCTCGTGTGTGATCAGTTAGGCACAAAAATGTGCTCAAGGATTTGTAATAGTGCTCGAGGTCGAGTGGTTGCCGCTGTGAGTGTGCTGCTACGATGCTGCGCGAATGAAAATCCATGTCGTGAAAATATATATGCAGCAGTGACTCGGGGAAAGAAATCTCCTCAAAACATGTTGTGAGGAAAAAAATAATTAAAACAAAACTAACAGTAGTAAAACTGCTCACATAACAGAAACTAAAGAAAAACGGATCCGTCGCACAAAATTTGGGAACCATGAACACACAAATAAAAATACTGGGATAATAAAATACAACGGAGATGTTTACAAGGAAAACGGCAAAAAGACAGGATCCGGAGAAAACGCCTCTGGTACTGGGGCACACTCCTCTTCTATCGGGGGAAGCGGGTTGATCAGTCGATGAATGCGCCCTTCTTGGTCAGGCCTCAGTAGTCTGCCAATAGCGATCCGAGGATTTAAATCAGCGAGGCTCTGGAGATAACCCATTACTCGCTGAGTTAAACGCTCCTGGGCAATAACGTACTGGGAAAGGTTGGCCAGTACTGGATCTCTCTCAATATGTCCACCGGGAAAAGATGCAACTTCTCCGGGTGCTGCACGACTCGGAAAATAATAGTATCCTCGCTCGCTGGCATAGGGTACCGCGAATCGAAGACGAGTGAGCGCCTCGTATGCAGCAGCTTCTATGGCCATATGCGGAGTCGGCATGGATTTCCCCACGAAGGAGACTTCCGTTGGGTCTTGGTTTGGGTATGCGGGAGGGATGTGCACCACTGCCCAATATTTTGAGGTGGAAGGGGTGATCCTTGATTTGAGCAACTCGTACTGGGGTGGACGGGTGGCACTCATGGTACTGCAGGTAAAGTCCCACAATAATTTAACAAAACTGCCTGGGGTTGCGTCTGGGGTCCTCAGATAAATACTGGGGGTCGGCATGGCAAGGAATGGCTGTGAGTGCTGCGCACAAAGGCGAGGGGCACTCGGCAAGGTCACGAGGTGGCCTTTATATAGCACCGGGGCTGGGTTATCTACCGGGGTGAAGGGTAACTGGTTGACGATCCTGTTCTCGGGTCAAAGCCACAGATATACATATCACATAAATGTGACGCATTACTGTGGGTGCCGACGGGGTTGGTCTTGGTAGCTGCGCCCGATTTTTTTTTTAAAAATGCAACTGTACGCTAACGTACACATGCATAGTTACTACTCCAAAAATAGGAGCGTTCAACCAGACAGCGTTAAATAAAAGCGATACAAGACCACACCATTACGAAGCGTGGGAAAACTAAGGCTCGATACAACTCGAGCGACTTAGTCTACTTCATTAATGTCTAGGTGGGCTGGCCTGGCGGATGCCGAGGTTTCTCCACGGGTTTCGCCATCGGGATTGGCTGGTTGAGGTTGAGGGGCTGCAGGGTCGGGGTAGTGGTGATGACCATCGCGGGGGTTGTTGGCCACAATCCCGTTGGAATGGGTTCCCAAAAGGCGACGAAGCGCTTCTGGTGACACCAAAGTACTCTGGTTGATGGCTGGGCCGGACCTCAAGGGATCGATCGGGTGTCCGAACAGCACGACTGGGTTGTCGGTGTCGGGCTCCGCGTCTCTTCTCGCCGGGGCTCGGCGAACCAGTTCTCCACGAGCTGCGATCAGATCAAGGGTGACCTGATCGAACATTTGCTCTAGTGCGCTTACATAGCGCACCAGATGTAACAGTGCCGGATCCGTCTCGTGATCTCCGTTGGCAACCTGGGGTGGCCTACCATACCTGTCACGACTGGGGTAGTAGTAGAACGAGCGACAGTTAACTCTGGGCGACAAGTGCCGGAGTTGAACTATAGCTTCTCGGGCTGCCAGTTGGATGGCTTGTGGCTCAAAGGAAGTTGTCCTTCCAGAGAACCTGTAGGGGCGTTCTGGCGATAGACCCCTACCGTAGATGTGCACATTGGCCCAGTACTGACGGCTCTCACCGTACATGGGTCCCTGGTACACAACATACTCAGGAGGCTCTTCTCACGCATAGGCACGGCGGGTGAGGTTTGCGAGCACGGTCACAAAACCTCCCAGGTTGGTCGCTGTGGTCTCATTGTGAACAATGGGACCAGGCATCGTGGCTTGGTTTTGGGGGAAAGAGGCTGTGCTGTGCTGTGGCTGGCGTGCCCTTTTTATAGGAAAAAGGGACGAAGTCTTCCTCCGCACGCTTGCGATAGAGACGGGTTGGGTGTCGGTCACTGGCGCGTGATCGACGGGCTAGGCTGATAGGTTGGGCACCGTCCGCCGAAAGGCGTCGGGTCACTGTGGGGCTATCTTACGCGGGATT
>NW_025227171.1:18678-20280 GCF_018294505.1 Triticum aestivum | reverse complement strand
GTGAGGCGGGGAGGTCTGGCGATGGTGTCGGGGGCGAGCGGCGTGCGCCCCCCGATCCAGATCGAGGGGGAGGGGAACCGAGCGAGAGAGAGAGGGGACCGAGGGAAGTGGGGGCGATGGGGGGTTAGGGTTCCCTGTCGATGGGGGGTTATGGGGAGGGAGTGGGGCCGGATGGGCCAATGGGCTGGCCGGCTGGGCCAGCCGGTTGACTAGCCGGGCCGGTTGGTCCAGCGTAGGGGGTTGTTCTTTCCTTAGCATTTTCCTTTTTCTTTATTTTATTTCTATTATTTTCTATTAAAAGGATAGCTACTGTATTGGATGGAAACAAGGCATCAAATGATATTTGTTGAAAGTGAAACTTAGCAAACTAATCCGGACACAACTTTGTGGTGTTGCCTAAAAATTTTGAGGGCCAAAGGAATTATTCAAGCATTTTTAGAGATTGAAAAGGTCATTTAATATGATGTTGGACCACTAAATAATTTCCAGGGGCACTTTCGGAATCCAAAAGAGGTTGGTTCCAACATGACAAATACCCAGGGATTATTTGCCACACTTTGAACATTTTAGTTTTCATGTTTGGAAAATTTGATTTTGACTTTATTTTAAAATTGAATTTGAATTGGTTTTGAATCAAAGTGATATTAGCAACAGTAACAGTGATGACTTGGCATCATTAGTAGGGGATTACTGTAGCTTGATTATCCGGGCGTTACAGAGCTCGACCGACGATGAAAGATCCTCCTTGGGCGAGAGCGACGATGAGGACAACAACAACGACGACGAGGGTAGCGGGCGGGAGGATGACGGGTCCGACTAGGCGTCGGAGGCGCCGTCCCTAGGCGACGCTGGCAGCGCCACCATCTGCATCGCCAGCTCCTTGAACTTCTTGGGGTCGCCTCCTTGGGCGGCGGGTGTGGGAAGGTCAGAGAAGACAAAGAAGGTGGGTGGTGGGCCGTCAAATCAGAGTACGCGGGCACCGACGCCTTAATCGCGTATTGCTGGCCCACTGCCTCATCTTTCGGCTCTTCTCTCGGCACCATCATCACCAACCCTCTTCTGGACGGCCGCCAGGATGTTCTTTTGGTGTCTTCTGCTGCTCGTACCTCGCCTAGGCACTCCTTTTGCCCTCCTGCCATCTTGTTCCATTTCCTGTGGAGAGGAACAAGAAAGGGATTACGGGCACCTTATCTCTTTTTAGTTCTTAAGCCTACGGGCCTTTGTAAGATTTAAACCTTGTAACCCCCTTGCTCATGTATGCACTCCGTATCAATTGTACTTGTTAACAACGTATTAATGAAGAGAAGGGTGTTCGCCGGGTTTTGTTTGTGTGTGGGCGAGAACCACACCAAGGAACGAATCCTTGTTATCTTAAGATAAACATTGTAACCCGGCAACAGACCTTGCCGTCTTCCTGCTCTATAGCTCGACTACACTCGCGCCCTTGGCGGAGGTAGGGGCAAAGTAGGATTAGGCCCTTCGCTCGTTCCCTTTCCACTGCATTACGACCAAGTTCCGGCCCAAAGTAAGGTTTTTTGGGCACAGGAAAGAGGGAGAAAGGTGCTATAAGAGTGAGCGAAGTCTCGTACATTCAAGTTTCAT
>NW_025227171.1:0-10581 GCF_018294505.1 Triticum aestivum | reverse complement strand
GCCTCAACACTTCCAGATTTGTGAGAGGCCGCCTACGCAAGATTTGACGGTATGCTAGCCCCCGGAGGCCGCCGGCCACAGTCGTAGACGTGCGAAGAGCAATATGCGTAGAGGGAAGTGTTCAGATACTTCTCCATCACAAAAAATTATGAAAAATTACCATCAGTCCTATAGCACATGTGCCCACGTTGTGTAAAAAACTCATGATTTTATCGCGCTCCAAGTATTTAATAATATTCACGCTGTATCGTTACCGCAGAACGTCTACTACCGTTTCATTGTCGTGCGTGAGGGGGGCCACAACCCGGAGACGCGTGCCGCCTCTTCGGACATGCCACAACACCACCCCGCATGTATGAGGGCCCGGTACGACGCTCCGGTGGCATTGCTACCCCCCAGGGCCCCCGTCCCGGCTAACCCTGTAGCGTTTGACAACGGGATCTAGCCCTTTGACTTTGCACGGACGGGCTTTGACCAGTGGACCTCTCCACCCGGTTGTGTTAGGTCGGCCCAGAGGAACACTTTGGAGCAACATCCGGGCCAAACCCACAGCTACATCCACTCCGTGTAGACCCGACGCGTCCGTTTCCCCCCTCCAGGTGCCGCCGGCGACGGCGTCCGTGAGGGGGGGGCACACCCCGGAGACGCGTGCTGGGCGTTTGCAACCGCCTCAACACTTCCAGATTTGTGAGAGGCCGCCTACGCAAGATTTGACGGTATGCTAGCCCCCGGAGGCCGCCGGCCACAGTCGTAGACGTGCGAAGAGCAATCCGCGTAGAGGGAAGTGTTCAGATACTTCTCCATCACAAAAAATTATGAAAACCTACCATCAGTCCTATAGCCCATGTGCCCACGTTGTGTAAAAAACTCATGATTTTATCGCGCTCCAAGTATTTTATAATATTCACGCTGCATCGTTACCGCAGAACGTCTACTACCGTTTCATTGCCGTCCGTGAGGGGGGCCAAAACCCGGAGACGCGTGCCGCCTCTTCGGACATGCCACAACACCACCCCGCATGTATGAGGGCCCGGTACGATGCTCCGGTGGCATTGCTACCCCCCAGGGCCCCCGTCCCGGCTAACCCTGTAGCGTTTGACCACGGGATCTAGCCCTTTGACTTTGCACGGACGGGCTTTGACCAGTGGACCTCTCCACCCGGTTGTGTTAGGTCGGCCCAGAGGAACACTTTGGAGCAACATCCGGGCCAAACCCACAGCTACATCCACTCCGTGTACACCCGACGCGTTCGTTTCCCCCCTCCAGGTGCCGGCGGCGGCGGTGTCCGTGAGGGGGGGGGCACACCCCGGAGACGCGTGCTGGGCGTTTGCAACCGCCTCAACACTTCCAGATTTGTGAGAGGCCGCCTACGCAAGATTTGACGGTATGCTAGCCCCCGGAGGCCGCCGGCCACAGTCGTAGACGTGCGAAGAGCAATCCGCGTAGAGGGAAGTGTTCAGATACTTCTCCATCACAAAAAATTATGAAAAATTACCATCAGTCCTATAGCACATGTGCCCACGTTGTGTAAAAAACTCATGATGTTATCGTGCTCCAAGTATTTAATAATATTCACGCTGCATCGTTACCGCAGAACATCTACTACCGTTTCATTGCCGTCCGTGAGGGGGGCCACAACCCGGAGACGCGTGCCGCCTCTTCGGACATGCCACAACACCACCCCGCATGTATGAGGGCCCGGTACGACGCTCCGGTGGCATTGCTACCCCCGGGGCCCCGTCCCGGCTAACCCTGTAGCGTTTGACCACGGGATCTAGCCCTTTGACTTTGCACGGACGGGCTTTGACCAGTGGACCTCTCCACCCGGTTGTGTTAGGTCGGCCCAGAGGAACACTTTGGAGCAACATCCGGGCCAAACCCACAGCTACATCCACTCCGTGTAGACCCGACGCGTCCGTTTCCCCCCTCCAGGTGCCGGCGGCGGCGGCGTCCGTGAGGTGGGGGGGCACACCCCGGAGACGCGTGCTGGGCGTTTGCAACCGCCTCAACACTTCCAGATTTGTGAGAGGCCGCCTACGCAAGATTTGACGGTATGCTAGCCCCCGGAGGCCGCCGGCCACAGTCGTAGACGTGCGAAGAGCAATCCGCGTAGAGGGAAGTGTTCAGATACTTCTCCATCACAAAAAATTATGAAAAATTACCATCAGTCCTATAGCACATGTGCCCACGTTGTGTAAAAAACTCATGATGTTATCGCGCTCCAAGTATTTAATAATATTCACGCTGCATCGTTACCGCAAAACGTCTACTACCGTTTCATTGCCGTCCGTGAGGGGGGCCACAACCCGGAGACGCGTGCCGCCTCTTCGGACATGCCACAACACCACCCCGCATGTATAGGGCCCGGTACGACGCTCCGGTGGCATTGCTACCCCCCAGGGCCCCCGTCCCGGCTAACCCTGTAGCGTTTGACCACGGGATCTAGCCCTTTGACTTTGCACGGACGGGCTTTGACCAGTGGACCTCTCCACCCGGTTGTGTTAGGTCGGCCCAGAGGAACACTTTGGAGCAACTTCCGGGCCAAACCCACAGCTACATCCACTCCGTGTAGACCCGACGCGTCCGTTTCCCCCCTCCAGGTGCCGGCGGCGGCGGCGTCCGTGAGGGGGGGGCACACCCCGGAGACGCGTGATGGGCGTTTGCAACCGCCTCAACACTTCCAGATTTGTGAGAGGCCGCCTACGCAAGATTTGACGGTATGCTAGCCCCCGGAGGCCGCCGGCCACAGTCGTAGACGTGCGAAGAGCAATCCGCGTAGAGGGAAGTGTTCAGATACTTCTCCATCACAAAAAATTATGAAAAATTACCATCAGTCCTATAGCACATGTGCCCACGTTGTGTAAAAAACTCATGATTTTATCACGCTCCAAGTATTTAATAATATTCACGCTGCATCGTTACCACAGAACGTCTACTACCGTTTCATTGTCGTCCGTGAGGGGGGCCACAACCCGGAGACGCGTGCCGCCTCTTCGGACATGCCACAACACCACCCCGCATGTATGAGGGCCCGGTACGACGCTCCGGTGGCATTGCTACCCCCCAGGGCCCCCGTCCCGGCTAACCCTGTAGCGTTTGACCACGGGATCTAGCCCTTTGACTTTGCACGGACGGGCTTTGACCAGTGGACCTCTCCACCCGGTTGTGTTAGGTCGGCCCAGAGGAACACTTTGGAGCAACATCTGGGCCAAACCCACAGCTACATCCACTCCGTGTAGACCCGACGCGTCCGTTTCCCCCCTCCAGGTGCCGGCGGCGGCGGCGTCCGTGAGGGGGGGGGCACACCCCGGAGACGCGTGCTGGGCGTTTGCAACCGCCTCAACACTTCCAGATTTGTGAGAGGCCGCCTACGCAAGATTTGACGGTATGCTAGCCCCCGGAGGCCGCCGGCCACAGTCGTAGACGTGCGAAGAGCAATCCGCGTAGAGGGAAGTGTTCAGATACTTCTCTATCACAAAAAATTATGAAAAATTACCATCAGTCCTATAGCACATGTGCCCACGTTGTGTAAAAAACTCATGATTTTATCGCGCTCCAAGTATTTAATAATATTCACGCTGCATCGTTACCGCAGAACGTCTACTACCGTTTCATTGTCGTCCTTGAGGGGGGCCACAACCCGGAGACGCGTGCCGCCTCTTCGGACATGCCACAACACCACCCCGCATGTATGAGGGCCCGGTACGACGCTCCGGTGGCATTGCTACCCCCAGGGCCCCCGTCCCGGCTAACCCTGTAGCGTTTGACCACGGGATCTAGCCCTTTGACTTTGCACGGACGGGCTTTGACCAGTGGACCTCTCCACCCGGTTGTGTTAGGTCGGCCCAGAGGAACACTTTGGAGCAACATCCGGGCCAAACCCACAGCTACATCCACTCCGTGTAGACCCGACGCGTCCGTTTCCCCCCTCAAGGTGCCGGCGGCGGCGGCGTCCGTGAGGGGGGGGGGGAACACCCCGGAGACGCGTGCTGGGCGTTTGCAACCGCCTCAACACTTCCAGATTTGTGAGAGGCCGCCTACGCAAGATTTGACGGTATGCTAGCCCCCGGAGGCCGCCGGCCACAGTCATAGACGTGCGAAGAGCAATCCGCGTAGAGGGAAGTGTTCAGATACTTCTCCATCACAAAAAATTATGAAAAATTACCATCAGTCCTATAGCACATGTGCCCACGTTGTGTAAAAAACTCATGATTTTATCGCGCTCCAAGTATTTAATAATATTCACGCTGCATCGTTACCGCAGAACGTCTACTACCGTTTCATTGCCATCCGTGAGGGGGGCCACAACCCGGAGACGCGTGCCGCCTCTTCGGACATGCCACAACACCACCCCGCATGTATGAGGGCCCGGTACGACGCTCCGGTGGCATTGCTACCCCCCAGGGCCCCCGTCCCGGCTAACCCTGTAGCGTTTGACCACGGGATCTAGCCCTTTGACTTTGCACGGACGGGCTTTGACCAGTGGACCTCTCCACCCGGTTGTGTTAGGTCGGCCCAGAGGAACACTTTGGAGCAACATCCGGGCCGAACCCACAGCAACATCCACTCCGTGTAGACCCGACGCGTCCGTTTCCCCCCTCCAGGTGCCGGCGGCGGCGGCGTCCGTGAGGGGGGGGGGCACACCCCGGAGACGCGTGCTGGGCGTTTGCAACCGCCTCAACACTTCCAGATTTGTGAGAGGCCGCCTACGCAAGATTTGACGGTATGCTAGCCCCCGGAGGCCGCCGGCCACAGTCGTAGACGTGCGAAGAGCAATCCGCGTAGAGGGAAGTGTTCAGATACTTCTCCATCACAAAAAATTATGAAAAATTACCATCAGTCCTATAGCACATGTGCCCACTTTGTGTAAAAAACTCATGATTTTATCGCGCTCCAAGTATTTAATAATATTCACGCTGCATCGTTACCGCAGAACGTCTACTACCGTTTCATTGCCGTCCGTGAGGGGGGCCACAACCCGGAGACGCGTGCCGCCTCTTCGGACATGCCACAACACCACCCCGCATGTATGAGGGCCCGGTACGACGCTCCGGTGGCATTGCTACCCCCCAGGGCCCCCGTCCCGGCTAACCCTGTAGCGTTTGACCACGGGATCTAGCCCTTTGACTTTGCACGGACGGGCTTTGACCAGTGGACCTCTCCACCCGGTTGTGTTAGGTCGGCCCAGAGGAACACTTTGGAGCAACATTCGGGCCAAACCCACAGCTACATCCACTTCGTGTAGACCCGACGCGTCCGTTTCCCCCCTCCAGGTGCCGGCGGCGGCGGCATCCGTGAGGGGGGGGGGGCACACCCCGGAGACGCGTGCTGGGCGTTTGCAACTGCCTCAACACTTCCAGATTTGTGAGAGGCCGCCTACGCAAGATTTGACGGTATGCTAGCCCCCTGAGGCCGCCGGCCACAATCGTAGACGTGCGAAGAGCAATCCGCGTAGAGGGAAGTGTTCAGATACTTCTCCATCACAAAAAATTATGAAAACTTACCATCAGTCCTATAGCACATGTGCCCACGTTGTGTAAAAACTCATGATTTTATCGCGCTCCAAATATTTAATAATATTCACGCTGCATCGTTACTGCAGAACGTCTACTACCGTTTCATTGCCGTCCGTGAGGGGGGCTACAACCCGGAGACACGTGCCGCCTCTTCGGACATGCCACAACACCACCCCGCATGTATGAGGGCCCGGTACGACGCTCCGGTGGCATTGCTACCCCCCAGGGCCCCCGTCCCGGCTAACCCTGTAGCGTTTGACCACGGGATCTAGCCCTTTGACTTTGCACGAACGGGCTTTGACCAGTGGACCTCTCCACCCGGTTGTGTTAGGTCGGCCCAGAGGAACACTTTGGAGCAACATCCGGGCCAAACCCACAGCTACATCCACTCCGTGTAGACCCGACGCGTCCATTTCCCCCCTCCAGGTGCCGGCGGCGGCGGCGTCCGTGAGGGGGGGGGGGGCACACCCCGGAGACGCGTGCTGGGCGTTTGCAACCGCCTCAACACTTCCAGATTTGTGAGAGGCCGCCTACGCAAGATTTGACGGTATGCTAGCCCCCAGAGGCCGCCGGCCACAGTCGTAGACGTGCGAAGAGCAATCCGCGTAGAGGGAAGTGTTCAGATACTTCTCCATCACAAAAAATTATGAAAACTTACCATCAGTCCAATAGCACATGTGCCCACGTTGTGTAAAAAACTCATGATTTTATCGCGCTCCAAGTATTTAATAATATTCACGCTGCATCGTTACCGTAGAACGTCTACTACCGTTTCATTGCCGTCCGTGAGGGGGGCCACAACCCGGAGAGGCGTGCCGCCTCTTCGGACATGCCACAAGACCATCCCGCATGTATGAGGGCCCGGTACGACGCTCCGGTGGCATTGCTACCCCCCAGGGCCCCCGTCCCGGCTAACCCTGTAGCGTTTAACCACGGGATCTAGCCCTTTGACTTTGCACGGACGGGCTTTGACCAGTGGACCTCTCCACCCGGTTGTGTTAGGTCGGCCCAGAGGAACACTTTGGAGCAACATCCGGGCCAAACCCACAGCTACATCCACTCCGTGTAGACCCGACGCGTCCGTTTCCCCCCTCCAGGTGCCGGCGGCGGCGGCGTCCGTGAGGGGGGGGCACACCCCGGAGACGCGTGCTGGGCGTTTGCAACCGCCTCAACACTTCCAGATTTGTGAGAGGCCGCCTACGCAAGATTTGACGGTATGCTAGCCCCCGGAGGCCGCCGGCCACAGTCGTAGACGTGCGAAGAGCAATCCGCGTAGAGGGAAGTGTTCAGATACTTCTCCATCACAAAAAATTATGAAAAATTACCATCAGTCCTATAGCACATGTGCCCATGTTGTGTAAAAAACTCATGATTTTATTGCGCTCCAAGTATTTAATAATATTCACGCTGCATCGTTACCGCAGAACGTCTACTACCGTTTCATTGCCGTCCGTGAGGGGGGCCACAACCCGGAGACGCGTGCGGCCTCTTCGGACATGCCACAACACCACCCCGCATGTATGAGGGCCCGGTACGACGCTCCGGTGGCATTGCTACCCCCAGGGCCCCCGTCCCGGCTAACCCTGTAGCGTTTGACCACGGGATCTAGCCCTTTGACTTTGCACGGACGGGCTTTGACCAGTGGACCTCTCCACCCGGTTGTGTTAGGTCGGCCCAGAGGAACACTTTGGAGCAACATCCGGGCCAAACCCACAGCTACATCCACTCCGTGTAGACCCGACGCGTCCGTTTCCCCCCTCAAGGTGCCGGCGGTGGCGGCGTCCGTGAGGGGGGGGGGCACACCCCGGAGACGCGTGCTGGGCGTTTGCAATCGCCTCAACACTTCCAGATTTGTGAGAGGCCGCCTACGCAAGATTTGACGGTATGCTAGCCCCCGGAGGCCGCCGGCCACAGTCATAGACGTGCGAAGAGCAATCCGCGTAGAGGGAAGTGTTCAGATACTTCTCCATCACAAAAAATTATGAAAAATTACCATCAGTCCTACAGCACATGTGCCCACGTTGTGTAAAAAACTCATGAATTTATCGCGCTCCAAGTATTTAATAATATTCACGCTGCATCGTTACCGCAGAACGTCTACTACCGTTTCATTGCCATCCGTGAGGGGGGCCACAACCCGGAGACGCGTGCCGCCTCTTCGGACATGCCACAACACCACCCCACATGTATGAGGGCCCGGTACGACGCTCCGGTGGCATTGCTACCCCCCAGGGCCCCCGTCCCGGCTAACCCTGTAGCGTTTGACCACGGGATCTAGCCCTTTGACTTTGCACGGACGGGCTTTGACCAGTGGACCTCTCCACCCGGTTGTGTTAGGTCGGCCCAGAGGAACACTTTGGAGCAACATCCGGGCCAAACCCACAGCTACATCCACTCCGTGTAGACCCGACGCGTCCGTTTCCCCCCTCAAGGTGCCGGCGGCGGCGGCGTCCGTGAGGGGGGGGGCACACCCCGGAGACGCGTGCTGGGCGTTTGCAACCGCCTCAACACTTCCAGATTTGTGAGAGGCCGCCTACGCAAGATTTGACGGTATGCTAGCCCCCGGAGGCCGCCGGCCACAGTCGTAGACGTGCGAAGAGCAATCCGCGTAGAGGGAAGTGTTCAGATACTTCTCCATCACAAAAAATTATGAAAAATTACCATCAGTCCTATAGCACATGTGCCCACTTTGTGTAAAAAACTCATGATTTTATCGCGCTCCAAGTATTTAATAATATTCACGCTGCATCGTTACCGCAGAACGTCTACTACCATTTCATTGCCGTCCGTGAGGGGGGCCACAACCCGGAGACGCGTGCCGCCTCTTCGGACATGCCACAACACCACCCCGCATGTATGAGGGCCCGGTACGACGCTCCGGTGGCATTGCTACCCCCAGGGCCCCCGTCCCGGCTAACCCTGTAGCGTTTGACCACGGGATCTAGCCCTTTGACTTTGCATGGACGGGCTTTGACCAGTGGACCTCTCCACCCGGTTGTGTTAGGTCGGCCCAGAGGAACACTTTGGAGCAACATCCGGGCCAAACCCATAGCTACATCCACTCCGTGTAGACCCGACGCGTCCGTTTCCCCCCTCCAGGTGCCGGCGGCGGCGGCATCCGTGAGGGGGGGGCACACCCCGGAGACGCGTGCTGGGCGTTTGCAACCGCCTCAACACTTCCAGATTTGTGAGAGGCCGCCTACGCAAGATTTGACGGTATGCTAGCCCCCGGAGGCCGCCGGCCACAATCGTAGACGTGCGAAGAGCAATCCGCGTAGAGGGAAGTGTTCAGATACTTCTCCATCACAAAAAATTATGAAAACTTACCATCAGTCCTATAGCACATGTGCCCACGTTGTGTAAAAAACTCATGATTTTATCGCGCTCCAAGTATTTAATAATATTCACGCTCCATCGTTACCGCAGAACGTCTACTACCATTTCATTGCCGTCCGTGAGGGGGGCCACAACCCGGAGACGCGTGCCGCCTCTTCGGACATGCCACAACACCACCCCGCATGTATGAGGGCCCGGTACGACGCTCCGGTGGCATTGCTACTCCCCAGCGCCCCCGTCCCGGCTAACCCTGTAGCGTTTGACCACGGGATCTGCCCTTTGACTTTGCACGGACGGGCTTTGACCAGTGGACCTCTCCACCCGGTTGTGTTAGGTCGGCCCAGAGGAACACTTTGGAGCAACATCCGGGCCAAACCCACAGCTACATCCACTCCGTGTAGACCCGACGCGTCCGTTTCCCCCCTCCAGGTGCCGGCGGCGGCGGCGTCCGTGAGGGGGGGGCACACCCCGGAGACGCGTGCTGGGCGTTTGCAACCGCCTCAACACTTCCAGATTTGTGAGAGGCCGCCTACGCAAGATTTGACGGTATGCTAGCCCCGGAGGCCGCCGGCCACAGTCGTAGACGTGCGAAGAGCAATCCGCGTAGAGGGAAGTGTTCAGATACTTCTCCATCACAAAAAATTATGAAAACTTACCATCGGTCCTATAGCCCATGTGCCCACGTTGTGTAAAAAACTCATGATTTTATCGCGCTCCAAGTATTTAATAATATTCACGCTGCATCGTTACCGCAGAACGTCTACTACCATTTCATTGCCGTCCGTGAGGGGGGCCACAACCCGGAGACGCGTGCCGCCTCTTCGGCCATGCCACAACACCACCCCGCATGTATGAGGGCCCGGTACGACGCTCCGGTGGCATTGCTACCCCCCAGGGCCCCCGTCCCGGCTAACCCTGTAGCGTTTGACCACGGGATCTAGCCCTTTGACTTTGCACGGACGGGCATTGACCAGTGGACCTCTCCACCCGGTTGTGTTAGGTCGGCCCAGAGGAACACTTTGGAGCAACATCCGGGCCAAACCCACAGCTACATCCACTCCGTGTAGACCCGACGCGTCCGTTTCCCCCCTCCAGGTGCCGGCGGCGGCGGCGTCCGTGAGGGGGGGGGGCACACCCCGGAGACGCGTGCTGGGCGTTTGCAACCACCTCAACACTTCCAGATTTGTGAGAGGCCGCCTACGCAAGATTTGACGGTATGCTAGCCCCCGGAGGCCGCCGGCCACAGTCGTAGACGTGCGAAGAGCAATCCGCGTAGAGGGAAGTGTTCAGATACTTCTCCATCACAAAAAATTATGAAAACTTACCATCAGTCCTATAGCCCATGTGCCCATGTTGTGTAAAAAACTCATGATTTTATCGCGCTCCAAGTATTTAATAATATTCACGCTGCATCGTTACCGCAGAACGTCTACTACCGTTTCATTGCCGTCCGTGAGGGGGGCCACAACCCGGAGACGTGTGCCGCCTCTTCGGACATGCCACAACACCACCCCGCATGTATGAGGGCCCGGTACGACGCTCCGGTGGCATTGCTACCCCCCAGGGCCCCCGTCCCGGCTAACCCTGTAGCGTTTGACCACGGGATCTAGCCCTTTGACTTTGCACGGACGGGCTTTGACCAGTGGACCTCTCCACCCGGTTGTGTTAGGTCGGCCCAGAGGAACACTTTGGAGCAACATCCGGGCCAAACCCACAGCTACACCCACTC
>NW_025227170.1:0-1867 GCF_018294505.1 Triticum aestivum | reverse complement strand
AAAAAAAAATAGTTGCATAATTAATAATTTATGCAAAGTGAGTAATAAAAGAAATATGGCCTGTGCGCCGAATACTCAATGAGGTAGAGCTCTCTCGGCGGTGCCGAAGTCCCCGAGGCAACCGAATACGTCGGTATGGCGACATGACCAACAAGGTGATCACGCGAGCCGATTTACGCCGATTGGGACGACGGCGTCGGCTTGCCGAAGAGACCACGTGACGCATTCGAAGTCCATTATCTGTACATGTAAAATAGTGCAGGAGAACAACAATAATATAAATATATAAAAATCCTCGCGTAATTAATTTACGCAAGATAATTCATTTAAAGATATGTGGCCTGGCGCCGAAGTCAATGTCGATGCAAGGCGTCAGCATGACGCGGTGAAGGCGCGGCAAAGCCTGAATTCATAGGTCGGTCCGAGTTCCGGATGCGGCATTCGCCAAACTGTATACAGAGAGTGACCGAACCACCACGCGGCCGTCGTTAATGCGGCCACCATTTGATAGACACAGATGATGAAACAAACCAGAGTAATAATTCCTTGGGAAAAATAAACCCAAGCAAGAAAAAATACTAGGATTAATAGCACCTGGTTTATCTGTTGTAGCAATCTGAAGAAAGGTTACTCCCAAAATTGAGACTCGATCCGCACACCCATTGCCTGATGGGCGATAAAGCGACGGCGTGGCGATGCTGGCAAAGGTGGGCTCGCCGAGGCAAAGCCCCCGGTCCAGGTAACGTGACGAAGTTGGTCGGCTGGTGATGCCGAAGTCACCGGAGTATGTTGATGAAGAAATAGCAAAGTCCCCGGTCCAGCCGAGGTGTCGAAACCTCCATGTCAGCCGATGAATCGAAGCAGGTCGGCTGGTGACGCCGAAGTCACCGGAGTAGGTTGATGAAGAAATAGCAAAGTCCCCGGTCCAGCCGAGATGTCGAAGCGGATCGGTAAGGAGATGAAATTTTTTCTCTAAAAAAGAAAAGGGATTCTAGGTTGTGAAGCAAAACTAAAGGGATGTGGATAAAGGGAGGGATGATAGAAAGAAGGAAGAGGAAATAAATAAGTTTGCAGCTGCCATGTCAGCCGAGATGTTGAAGCAGTTCGGCGTGATGGACATCGGCTTGAAGAAGCAACAGTGCGGCCATGCTGACGCAGGTCGTGACTTGTGACGCGGTCAATGCCGGCTTGATGAAGTGACCATGCGGCAATGCCGGTGTGCCCGCTCCGTATAATCCGCGGGGCAGCGATGTTGGTGATGATTTATCCTTCGCGATGCCGAGCTCTTGTTCGGCTTGCCGAGATGATGATCCGAAGAAGTTGAGCTCGGCTCAACAAAGCGGCGACGTGTCTAGCGCAGGTCGGCAGCCGTGGAGCAATATTGTCGGACTGGTTTGACACCAGCGTGATGGTGAAGATTTCCTCGGAGGAGGCTTAAAATTTTATGGGTATGTGTTTAAAAACAACGCACAATACCCTAGAAGAAAATTCATTTAAAAAGGTTGTCCAAAAGCACGTTCATGAAGAAACATGAAATCGGGTCAAATCCGTATTCACGCAGAAAATAGATCAGAAAATTGGTCCACTCATCGGAAGGTTCCTGGAGTTTGGACCGTCGGATCGAGCTGAAATTTGGAGGGGTGATAGATATGGGAATTCCGCAGCAGATGAACGGTTGGATCTTCCAAAGGACCTCTGAGACGGGCTCTGGAGACCACGCCCTAAACTCGTCCGGATTCCCGTCCAGACTTGACAGGGCTCCGGTATATCATAGATTGCCAGAGATTCCTCCATCGGAACTCGACGAAATTTGGCATGGTTGTTGTACACTTAATTCCGCACAATTCCACCAAAGGAATCGTCAAAG
>NW_025227169.1:0-4679 GCF_018294505.1 Triticum aestivum | reverse complement strand
AACCGTAGATGTTCACATACAGACGCACATACACTCATCTTGATGAATACATGCACGCACACCCTACTCCTACGAACATCGAGACACTTATCTGGCACAACATATTAAGATTGATGAAGTCACCATGGATGCCTTCATAGTCGAATATATTAAAAATTCAGAACGTGTGCGGATATGAGAATACACTATTGAGTAGAAATATTTTCGTGGAAATATAGTTATATGAGCGAAATGCAAAAGATATGTGAGGGGTGGACGAATTTGCTTGAGTACTGCTGGTACTCAAGTAAAAAATTCACTGAAATACTCCCTCCATTGCAAAATAATTGAGTTCTAGGTTTGTACAAATTTAAATTTGTTTAAGTCTGACAAATCTGTAGAAAAACATATTAAAATCTACAACGCAAAATTAATCTCATGTGTTTTTTATAAAATATATTATTATTATACTATACTTGCAAAATGGATATGTTGCAAAACGGATATGTTTTCATACTACATGTATTTGGTAAATTAGATCTTAACACATTTTCCTGTAAAGTTTATCAAACTTAAACAAACCCAAAACTTCAATTATTTCGAAACCGATGGAGTAGGCCGATATATACGTTGAGGGATGGATGCCACGATACACCATCTGTTGGAGGCCCCTTGTTTTTCTCCCTTGGTCATCTCATTCAAAGATAGATGGCCAAATAAATCTTGTGCTGAAGATGCTCTGACCGACTCATTCGCGATTCCATGAAGAATCGTGATGAAACCGGAGATCACCAAATATTCTACTGATAATAATTATTTAACATATCTAATCATATGATAGATCCGGGTGATCGGTTGTGTCTGCCGAATCACGCTTAGCATAAGAGATAGCAGAAATGTTCTCAATCGCATAAATGTACATGCATGCACATTAGAGTTAGTTTTCAAAACAATGCATTTGCGAAGTTACATTTTTATTGTTTATGGATGATATACACTTCTGTATGCAAAGTACGTGCACATCCTAAATACGACATGGGAAGATATACTACATGTGTGATCGTATCTTGAAAAGATTCTGGCTCAAAACATTGCACCTGCTACCCTCCAAGGGCAGCACAGAGGAAAGTCAAACAGTGCCCCTGTCTGTCCTCCATTTGCTTGCGGCAGCGAGAAGCAGTCCCCCCTACACCCAAAATGCCAGGATCACAAAATATATTGCAAGAATCAAGAACAACACACGGCAAATCTACCATCTCGACGTGCACCGAACTGCCGAGCCACAACCACAGTTCCCACATCTCCACATGCATTATTCTTGAGTACCAGCAGTACTTCTTCCACTACATACCCAGCACAAACTTACAGCTCCTCTCAAGCTCCCACGTAGCATGCACAGCTGCTGCTGAACGGGCCACATAGTAGAAGTAGAGAGAGAGAGGTGGGAGGGAGAGAGAGAGGTGGGAGGGAGAGAGAGAGGGAGGGAGAGAGGAGGGAGAGGGAAAGAAGAAGAAGAAAGAAGGCAAGAAAGAGGGAGGGAGGGAGGAGAAGAGAGCAATGGAGCAGCTGCAGCACCAGCAGGAGCGGGCGAGGGAGGTGTACAGGGAGTGCCTGCGCAACCACGCGGCGAAGCTGGGCACCTACGCCTCCGATGGCTGCTGCGAGTACACCCCCGACGACAGCCAGCCCGCCGCGCTCCTCTGCGCCGCCTGCGGCTGCCACCGCAACTTCCACCGCAAGGCATTCCTCGACGGCGCGGCCTCTCCCGGCGCCGCCAGCCAGCACGCGCCGCTAATGCTGCCCTCTCCCGGCGCCCCGCCGGGCTACATGCACCACCACCTGGCAATGGCCGGCCCCTCCGGGGTCGCCATGGGCGGCGGCGACGGCGGCGGCGACGGCGGCGGGTCGCACAGCGGCGGGGGCAGCAGGCGGCGGACGCGGACCAAGTTCACGGACGAGCAGAAGGCGCGGATGCTGCGCTTCGCCGAGCGGCTGGGGTGGCGGATGCCCAAGCGCGAGCCCGGCCGCGCGCCCGGGGACGACGAGGTCGCGCGCTTCTGCCGGGAGATCGGGGTCACCAGGCAGGTCTTCAAGGTCTGGATGCACAACCACAAGGCCGGTGTCGGCGGCAGCGGGGGCGCCGGCGCCCAGACGTCGTCATCGACCACGCGCGGCGGCGGAGGTGGAGGCGCGGGGGGCATGTCGCCGGCGATGGGTGGCGACGGTGAGGACGACGAGGAGGTGAGGGGCAGCGAGATGTGCATGTAGTAGTTCTTCCTCCTACGTGTAGTGGGAGGGATGGCATGGCTAGGCTGGGATAATTTAACTCCTTCTTTTTCGCTAATTTCTTCGCCATTTTTTGCTTCGTCCGGTTGATTCTTGACGATTGTGTTTAACAGTGATCCTAATGATGCGTTATTTTGATGATTAATTAATTGATTTTGTTGTTACCCTCAAAGGAGGCTCGTGTCTTTACTTGTTACTTGATTGTCCACTTTAATTACCATATCTATCATGATAGCTGACTTGAAATTGTCCACTTTACCATATCCATCTAGAAGTACAAATGAGCAATGCATACTTAATTTTCATTTGCACTTAGTTTAACTTGATCTTGCAAGGCCTCATTGATTTATTCATGAAAGATGGAGAGAGTACAGATAAAATGGCCTGTGAAGGCTAGCTTGCTCCACTAGACTCCTCTGAATGGAGGGACTCGCAAAAAAATGTATATGATTTTCCTTTCCTGTGGAGAGATATTTGGTTCAGAACAGCTGAACTTCCAAAATTCATTACTTTCCTACGTGCTAATTTAGATTTTATTTTACCAAGAGGTTGAACATTCTGGAGAATTTTTGTGCTTCTTAGCGGTGCAATGAAACAACTTTAGTGCCTTTTTTTTCTCGGTCCACGATAGGAAGTACTAAGTCATGGCATTTTATTCCTGTGTTCCAAACAGGCTGAGGGTTCATTACGTTTAAATCCATTATGATGAGCCAATATATTCCAAACAGCCTGATTTGTGCTGCATAAATGAGTGCAATGTAATATTTCAAACAGATAGGGATACCACTTCTTGAATATATTTTCCAGACAACCACATGGTCCTCTTTCGGTTTCCTATCGCATTTGGTCGATAGTATGTGATATCTGCAATTTTTACTTATAGATATCGCATATATATCGCTCAGAGTTTATACATTTTCACTTGTAGCTTTGCATTAATAAAGATTAGTTAGAGACACATCAGTTACTATTTAAATGTTGGTATATAGACTGGATTCCTCCAATCTCGGATTCGTTCACCATTTCTATTATAGTCTGTAGTAGTATAGTTATGAATCCTATAACATCACATAAAAGTACTTTTAGATGCAAATCTAAGCACATACATAGGCTTCAAATCGAAATATGTATAAATATGAGTCAATATTATTAAGAATGGTTGCCTATATCCTTAGATTGAGAAAGGGAGATATGCATATTACCACAGAGCAAGGGTTTGCCGACTACGTAGTCCCATAAATAATCATTTACTGATGAAAGATGAAGAGTAACACAAGTACACAACGAACCAACACAAAATAACTAGAGATCGTTCAGTACACCGTAAGGGCTTGAATGCACGAGCTGTATCTGGTTCGTGCGTACGGCTGTGGGTTTGTCAAACGAAATAACTCACGTAATTCCGAGCAGAACCATCTCGATCGATCGTGCTATTTATGATCATGCAGAGCGTCGCATAGTCGCATGTGATTGGGCATGTGATGTGAGTTGCAACGGGTACGGTGATAATACTTTATATAGACTGATCTTAGTGGAGTAATGTGTGGGATGGGGTGAAGCTAGAACGGGATCAGCTAACTCGAGTGTGTGTCCGTATGCGATCATGTACTGTAATCTCATGTGGCGAGATGGCCGTGAGAGGAATATATAATCATGGGATATATATCGAGGTATGGTCAGGGATAGATCAGACTGTTTCTAGCTACTTCCTATCGCTGCATTAGATGAATTAATCTATTGCTGTGTCGGCTAACATTTTAGTTCCATTCGAGAAGATATCATCTACTCCCTTCGTTTCTAAATATAAGTAGACTACGTACGAAGCAAAGTGAGTGAATATGCACTCTAAAATGTATTTATATACATATGTATGTTGTCTATAATGAAAGCTTTACAAAGACTTATATTTAGAAACGGAGAGAATAATAAAGGTAAGAAGAATGTCCACTAAGGCTGGCAAGATATTTCGTCGAATCCTCACGAAAATCACGAAACCAAGAGCGATTGGATCAAATTCTGGAAAATCTAACCATATGCCAGTATTCTTGTCGGTTTGGGTCACTTACAGAAAGACATGCGCAAGAACAATTGGTGGATATCAGGGATAAATTAGTGATCCCAAAAAGCGTGGTACAAAAATGCAGTAGAGTTTAAACCCATATGAGTGAGACTTATGGCGCGGAATATTTCATACTCCCTCCGTCCGGAATTACTTGTCAAGGAAATGGATGTATGTAGACATTTTTTAGTTCTAAATACATCCATTTTTATTCATTTTAGAGACAAGTAATTTCGGACGAAGGGAGTAGATGATTACATTTTCATTGGCTTCCAGTCATCTTTTTCGGTATGGTTCGATCAGGGATCCGATGACCGAGTGCTCTTCTTTTTTTTCCTTCATCTTCCTCCTCCCA
>NW_025227168.1:0-6487 GCF_018294505.1 Triticum aestivum | reverse complement strand
AGGAGGAGCTGGCGCTTCGTATCGCGCTCGAGCGCTCGTGGGTCATTACGGGCGGCAGCTCCGAGTCCGGTGCGACGCCACCTGTCGCCCGTCGCCGGCCCTTCCCGCCCCGTGCGCGGATGTGCGAGGCCTGCTCGATCTTCTCCTCTCACCCGACGGCCTCCTCCATCTCCAACCACTGCTCCGCGCGGACGTGATGGATTCTAATGTCCACTCTTCCAACGCCGCGGATGCGCACTCCGGAGTCGGAGGCACGTGCTGCTCGCCACGAGAGGCAGAGGGCAAGGGAAATTGGGATGGGTCCGACGCGGCTGTGCAATTCGCCAACCGTCGTCGCGTGATGCCGGTGCCTGGCAATGAGGACCGTCTCCTCAAGTGGGTGTGCCGTCGGTCACTTACTGAGGCGGAGTCGAAGTCTCGACGACTTCGGAGGGTCAACGCCAAGCAGCTCCGGCTCGGCATTGAGCAATCCGATCGGGAGGCGGCGAGGGTGGCCACGCTCAAGCGCAAGCAAGACAGCGTCGTCCGGTGCTTGCAAGGCTACATCGTCATCTCCGATTCCTCCGACCGCTCCAGCGTGGACCCACCTCCTGCCGCGGACTCCTACAGCTGCGCCGGTGACCGGAAGGGCAAAGGGCCGGCGAGGAAGTGATGAAGCTCCCCCTCTCCTGTTTATAATCTAGTTCTAGTATGTAGTTACAATGTGCCGGATCGTTGAACTCTGTGACTTTTGCCCGTTTGGTGATCTTTTGGTGATGCTTATGTGAATTATGCCCGTTTGGTATCAGTTTATATGTCTGTTTCCTTGTTGATTTGACCGTTTGGCGATCTACGTACTAGTTGCATGAATTCATATGGATATAGGGTTCGGGATATGAGATATGCGTGGATTTAAGGAGTGCCTGGTTAGTGTTCACGGACGTATAGGGAGTCGGATTTCCCAAGTCCGACTGTAGATGCTCTAATATGATAGAAGCTGAATATACTGTAATTGTATGGACCGTGGAAGGTAATTTGAAAACCGGTTGAGTATTTGAGGAAGAAGTGATAGAGCAATTCCAACGGGGCGACCCATTTCGTCCGCGGGCGTCCGTTTGGGTCGGCGCGGACACGAAAGTTGGCCCAACGCGCCGACCCAAACAGACGCGCGTCCGCTTTTCGTCCGCCTGCCGACCCATTCCCGGTCCATTTTTGAGCCGGATTTGCATCGGCGCGGACACCAGCGGACGCGCGCGCGCTCGTCTTCTCCTCCCCCGGGCCTGCTGGTCGGTGGCAGCCTTCACTATTTTCCTTCATTTCCCCTCAAAAACCCTCCCGCCCGCGCGCTCCCGCCTCCCGCCATGGACGACGACCTCGACGCCGCCGCTGGCCTCGCCTCCCTCGCCTCGTCCGGCATGAAGACCGCCCCCTCCGGCAAAGGCAAGCCTCGCGCCCCCCGCAAGACCGCCGCCGCGCCCAAGCCGAAGAAGACGCTGACGCCCGAACAGCGGGCAAGGGAGTCGGCCAAGAGGAAGGGTCGGAGGCACGCGGCGGACGCGAGGGATGAAGCCATCGCGGGCGGCGGCCGCCGCCGCCACGCAGCAGGAGGTCACCAATGCACGCGTCGCGGCGGCAACGAGGGAGGCGCTCTATATGCTAGGGTTAAACCCTAGCCACCACGGGCTCGTCAACGCCATCGTGGCCGCGGCCAGCACCGGCTCATCCCGCGTTCCCTCGGATGGTGTTGCCTGACTCGCCCCGCGCGTCGGCTTGCACCCCGATGCCTGGCTTCCACGTCTACCCGCAGGCCTCTCGCCTCTCCGGGGAGTGCTCGCCTGAGGTGAGCGTGGTGGCGCCTTCCACGCCCGTGCCCGTGCCAATTGACCTCAACGCCACACCGGTGGCCGGTGGCTCGCCATCCGGAGGCGCGAGGAAACGCGCACGGCACATGCCAGCCGATGTGTCGGGCGCACGCAACCTGTTCGACAAAACGTCGGCCTCCGGCGACGGCGACTACATGCAAAACATCATCTTCGAGGGTGGTGCAGCGGCTGCTGGCGGTGCCGCCGGGGCCGGCTACGATCCCGAAGAGACACAAAGCCAGGACGGCCGAGGGGCGTTCACGCCGTCCACCTTTGATCAAGATCAGGTGGCCTTCATGCATGATCAGGTCGGCCTGGACCTGGACGGCTTCCCACTTGACCACGAGTTTCCGGAGGACTACGGGCAAGAAGAAGAGGACGAGTGCGACATCGAAGGGGAGCCTTTGTTCGAGGACGAGCTCGCCAACCAAGCCGCCGGGGCGAAGCCGAAGCGCAAGAGCAAGCGGACCAAGGCATGATCTATGGCCGCGGGCCTTTTTTAAAAATTGCGTGCGGACATGAAATGGTTCGGCGCGTTGGGCGCACCGCCGACCCAAATTTAAAACAGGGCGGACGTTGGACGGATGACCGACCCAAACGGACAAAAAGCGGACAAAAGCGCCGTCCGTTTGGGTCGGCCATTGGAGTTGCTCTTACATGCATGCAAGAACATGACATACACCAATGCTTCGTGTGTTTTTTTGAACAATCGCCACCGGGGGAAGAGCGTCCTCACCTGATTATATTACTCAAAAAGGGTCTAAGCCGAGAGTTACATCATAGGTTACAGTGAGAAGAGATGAACAGGTGCCAAGACAGGGCGGTTCCATACAGACCGGGTCTTTAAAACGGAAGACCCAAAATGTGAAATCTGAGATCACATTACGCAGAGTATCCAAGGCCGAGTGAGTCTCAGAGCGGAACACCTGGGCGTTGCCAGAGTCCCAGAGTTTTCCGAGGATAGCAAGGACGACGGTGGGCCGAATGTTCATGTCGAGGCTAGGCGGGATGACTGTATCCCACAAATGGTTGGTGTTCGGGAGGTGGGTGAAGACCTAGCAGCTGCCACACCTGGACAGCTCTAGGGCAGGAGATGACCAGGTCTGTGGCGTCCTCGAAGGGGTGAGCATGGATGTTTATCCCACGCCCGTTTCTAAGAACAAACTGCACGTTCATTCTCCACGCAAATTTTCTTCGAGCGCGCGCGCGCGCGCTACATTTGAAACGCGCCCCCGGGTGACCGGGTCGAAAGCTCGGGACACAGAGGAGCTCGCACCGTCAAGTCGCGCCCATGTCAAGCGTATCTTTCCAGCTCGCAAAAGCTCACTCCCGCCCTGGAATCGCAGCTCGATGTGTCCGGCCACGAGGGGACTGGACCGGAACCGGACAGGACGCGCTGCACAGCGCCGCATCATCGCCCCGTACGTCGTCATTATCGCCCAGGATAAGCAGATAAGATCGGCCCTAATAACGACGACGCCGCATCCACTGCGATGTGCAGTGCACCTCCCCGCCGCGCGAGTGGCCAGGGCGTGCGCGACCGCGCGATGCATGGGCTGTCGCGCGCGCGCGGCCGGCATGCGTCGGCACGGCATGGGCGCGCGCTCGGCTCGACCGGCGGAGAGCGACTGGTGGTTCGTTAGGGCGTAAGGGCATCTGCAGCAGCGCCGACCCGTAAAAGGACATGGTATTTGTCCGAAATTCGGTTCTCCGGACATGAAAACGGGACCCATTCATCTAACCTTAGAGCAACTCCAACGGGCCGACCCAAACGAACGGCGATTTCGTTTGCTTTTTGTCCGTTTGGGTCGGCCGCCCGCCCGGCGTCCGCCCTGTTTTTCATATGGGTTGGCAGCGCGCCCAACGCGCTGACCCATATGTGCAGGCGTGGCCGGCTGGCCGCCCAATTTTGCATTGCATTCAACATATTGTGAAATAAAAATTTAACAAACAAAATAGTCCGCCCAAATAAATAGTATAGTTTTACAGGCTAAATAAAAATAAAAATGTTTCATATAGTTTTGCAAACGAATAAAAGAAGATACATCTATTGGTTGCCAACATGAGTCCACATATGCTCAACCAAATCATTTTGCAGTTGCACGTGAGTTTCCCAATCACGCATGTCTTCATGAAACTGAGTGAACTGCTCAAATGTTGCCGCTACTCCATGCTCAGGCACAACATTCTCACCCTGAAACTGAAAGCCTTGAAGTTGCTCTTATAACGCAAATATTCGCCTTAAAAAATAGCAACTGCAATCTGTAATTTGTTTAATAGCTAAGCTATTAGTTTCCGCCAAACGCTACTCGTAAGGATTTGGCGGAAAGCTAGCTTCTGCCAAATGAAGCTACTAAGCTTCGCCTAATCTACCACCTAATCAAGCATTAGCACCTTCCGCCAAATGCACAAACGTCTTCTACACTGCCTTCCGCAAAACGTAACGCAATTAGCGCAAACTCTTCCGTCAAATACTAGTCGTCTGAGCGGACGCAAAAGCAGAGACGGTACGTGATGCCTTTTGATTGGCCAGAGGGATGTCGGGGCTCGCACAAAACCCCTCATGTTTGGTTTCAGTTTGTCGGAACAACATGATTCGAACCGCTCGACGGACCGGTACAGAACCACGTTGGATACCACAATACGTTCAGACCACGTGGTCCGGGCGGTTGCGGGTGGTTTGAGGGTCGGCGTTGAAGATGACCTAACTTTTCTAAGCCGTTTTCGGCACAGTCGGCCGGTGGTGGCGCGAGGACGATCTGCCTCCCCCGTCCATCCCCCACGTTGCGTGTGCCGCGGCCCATGCCGGTGGGTCGCCGCGGCGGGCGGCCGGGCGATCGGTCGAATCCTCGCGACACGCCGGCATGTGCCCATGTGCCGCCGCTCGACGCACGCGCCGGTCCGTGGCCCGGCCAGCGTCCGTGCGCGCGCATGCATGCATGCATGCACTGATGCACGCACGGCACCGCGCGCACCGCACCACACAGGACGCGGCAGGGTTGGACTTTGCACGGGGGAGGGGAAGGACGGTCTACAAGCGCTGTCGCGGTCATAGGCCGACCGGGCGGGTCAGGGCTCAGCCTCAGGTTCAGTGGCCTGCTGGTTGCTGGAGTAGGCGGGCGGGCTTTCTCGCGTTTCGTGCTGTCAACCGTTGGTGGCCTTGTCGCGCGTGGGTTGGAAGCATTCGCGGCTGAGTATGCCTGCATGCCTATGGCCGGGCTATAGACCTCAAGCTCAAGGACGTACGGCGACGGGGGCTCTCTCTGTGTGTGGAACTGTGGGTTCACATTTTTATATGGGTGGGATCATAGATGGCGTTCGCCCACCGGGTGTCAGATTACCACAAAAATCTTGTCGTTTACCCGAATTAACAGTCCATCAAGATTAGGGTTTGCTCCAGCACATTGTTTACCGGCTCGATTTTTTACTGCTTGCAATGGGCTTCTTTTGTTTCATTTTACTTTGCATTCAGGCAATCTACACATGCCAACCAGGAGTTGTTCAGTCTAGGTGATGTAAAGTATGCCTAAAAACAATACATGTAACCTAATATGGTTAAAGTTTTGAGCTATTGACTACATTCGTTATTATGGGTCTTACTCTAAAATACTTACATAAATGTGTATCATCTCTCTTCCATTCCAATAATGCTGAATCTGGTAATACCTCAGGGAAAGACAACTTCTTCAGACTTTTTTTTAGCATAGTACAGACGCAATCGCTCATATACACGCGCATACACTCACCCACGCACCCCGTATCACTATGAGCATCTTTGAAAGATTGATGAGCACCTCGTTGTCGACGAGAACGTCTCCTCCCACTGAATGCGCATCGCCGAAAATGCAGAAATAAATTCAGAAATAAATGCGAGCACGAGGATTTGAACCATGATGAGCTGAGAATACCACAGTCCCTCTAACCATTCAACCATAGGTTGGTTCGCACAACTTTTTCAGACTTGTTAAGCGATGATACGCGGAGAAATGCTGAGCTTCCACAGTTCCACGTAGACAACTTCATAGTACCACATGTTTACGTATTTTGTGGATTAGAATATGGTGCAAATGCGTGGAGTACACTGTTGGAGTACTTTCCGGAGACAAAAAACCACGTTATGGAACCAGCTGGCCGCATTTGTATATCACACGCTCTTTGGTCTCGCGGCACAACTTCCAATACGGATTAGTTATTTACCTATTTTTATACTCTTAATTATTTCCCATCCTAATCTGGGCACTGACTTTTTTGAGCTGGTAATCAGTGCACTCGATCCGAGAGCTAATTATTCAAGCATCAGCCACCGGCCCTTTTGTCCCTCTCCAAAGAACCTATCCGTTAGTACCAAATTAGGCAAGGTGTTACATGACCATGAGGGGCTTGCCCTACTAAACTCTATACAACCTTGTACCACTCCCGTTAATAGCCATCATGGGTATAATACTAGAGCGGAGCCGCACGTAGGAATGATAGAGCGGGGTACTATGAGGCATTGTTCTTAGAAATATAGCAAGCAAAATGTCCGCGCATCACTTATTTCTTTTTTACACCCTCAAAAAATATTTTTCTTTTGCGGTATTAACACCATGGAATGTTCTATTAATTAGTGTGAGGGGGGAGGGGGGATTAGTTTTTTTAACACATTA
>NW_025227167.1:99005-110462 GCF_018294505.1 Triticum aestivum | reverse complement strand
GGGGGGGGGTTAAGTGGGGGCGCCGGTTGGGCCGGCCCAGGGGGGGGGAGTTGGGCCAGGCCAGGGGCCAGGTGGGGTGGGGCTTCGGGGGGGCTGGCTGGGCCGGGGGAAGGGCTGGCCCAGATGGGCCAGGGGAGGTTCCCTCCCCTTTTCTTCTTCCTTTCTTTTCTTTTATTATTTTTCTTTTTCTGCTTTCTGTTTTAGTTTAATTAAAATGCCAAAACATTTTACAAAATTTTGTGCACCCCACCATAATTAGGTTTGCTATTTTAGACAACCCCCGAACATTTTAGTTTTAGTTTTTGAAACCCTTTTTTTTTTGGTTTTGTTTCGAATTTATTTGTAGACCGGGTTCGAATCAACGTGAGGTTAGCCACAGTAACCGAGGTGATCACTGTTGCTTAATCATCCGGGTGTTACACAAATTAACCGCTAGGTTTATTCCGCATTTGTTCAAGCCTAAACCGTAATTATTTTAAAGCGCCTATTCACCCCCCCTCTAGGCGACATCCACGATCTTTCAATCTCCAAGAACATCGAGGAGAACATTGTATTGAAGATCAAAGAGATGGAAGAAGTCATCTAGCTACTAGCTATGGACCCGTAGGTCTGTGGTAAACTACTCACGCTTCATCGGAAGGGCAATATAGTTGATGTAGAAGCCCTCCGTGATCGAATCCCCCTCCGGCAGGATGCCGGAAAAGGCCCCAAGATGGGATCTCATGGGAACAGAAGGTTAGGGCGGCGGAAAAGTACTTTTGTGGACGCTTCTGATGGTTTGGGAATATTTGAGGATTTATAGAGCTGAGAGGGAGGTCCGTGGACTCCCGGGGGACCCACAAGCCAGGGGCGCCCCCCCTAGGGCACGCCCTGAGAGCTTGTGGAGTCCTCGGGACTCTTTTGACTTGGCCTCCAAGTTCCATGGATGTCTTCTGGTCCAAGAAAAATCATCGCGAAATTTTTATTCTGTTTGGACTCCATTTGATATTCCTTTTCTGTAAACTCAAAAAACAAGGAAAAACAGAAACTGACACTGGGCTTTGGGTTAATAAGTTAGTCCCAAAAATAATGTATAATAGCATATTAATGCATATAAAACATCCAAACCAGATAATATAATAGCATGGAACAATAAAAAATTATAGATATGTTGGAGACGTATCATCCAACTCATTGCTCTCTCAGTCAGGCCCCATGTTTGTTCGAGTTTTCCTTTCTCTCGTGCACATGGAAGGAACCAGTCAGCATGAGCCGCTGGCTGATTTCTCCTTTGTTCAAGGAGAGAAAGAGAAATCGTTCGGTCGATGCCATCTTCTCATGAAGTTCTGAAGAGAAGAGGAAGACTCATCATATGTAGGTTTTCCCCCGTATAACTTAGCTTTTAGGTTCTTTTTGCTTCACACACGCGCGCGCGCGCGCACACGCATGCGCGCGCGCACACACATGTATAACTATGGTTTGTTCTTCATAAATAACAGGGAAAAACACCTCAAGACGATGTTGGGCTTTTTAGTGCTACTCTTCAAGAGGCCTAGCCCAAAGACGGATCTAGAGGCCGATGCCCCGCGCCCTTCCGTCCGGTCAATATTGTATAGCTAACACAACAGTTGATGTATTCAGGCCCAACTAGAAACCCATTGCCCCCTCCCCAATTGAAAACCGCTACCTCGCATCCTTCCTTTGCCCTCCCTTGGCCATCCCCCCCGCAAACCCCCGCCGCCTCCCTCTCATGCGTCCGTTCTACCGGCCCTCGCGTCCTCCTGAACTCCATCCCGGCCACCACCCTAGCTACTCCATCCTGGCGCCTCGCAAATCCCTCTGGCCCCCGGCAAGGCCATTCCCCCGTCGTAAGTTCCCAATTCCCTCATCTCCATCGGATTAGGGTTTCGTCGACTGAAATTCTGGAGCCCGATCTGGTTGGATTTCGTCGATCTGGTCGTAAGTCCCTAGCTAGTAGCGTTGCACCCTTGTAAGTCTCCAACTGCTAGGGTTGTGCCCTTGATCTAGTAGGGTCGCGCCATTGCAAGTCCAGATCTGGTAGGGTTGCGCCCTTGCAAGTCCAGATCTGGTAGAGGTTTGTCTATTGAAATGTTTGAGTCATCCCGACGATCTCCTCTCTCCAGCAACAGTTTATTTGTTATAATTATAGGTAGGGATATGCAGTAGTTCTGGTCCAATTTTTTGAACTGGTCTGGTTAAGTCTTGTGGAACTGCATTGATAGATGTATGAGCTGTCTTGGTTAAGACTAGCTGTTTCGATGTGTTTAGATAGTAATTAAAATTAAGGGTCTTGTTTGATTTACCTCTATGAGGTGGCTTGTAATTGTCTAAGTCATTGCAGATAGAATGGCAGCAAGAGGAAGATGCATGTCATGCTACAAATCAGTACTTGCATTCACCAATCCTAATTTGACAAATATCCTCTCCACTATAGGTTACAATGGTTGGTACAGATCTGCTGTTATTAGATGCACGAACTTGGTTTTTAGTCTGTCTTCATGTTTTTTATTGAAATATTGTGGAGTTTGCTGACTCATATCATATGTTTGTTACATGTTCCTCAGGATATGGCATTGACCTCTGATGCCTCTCCCGTTGGAAGATTTGAGTTTGCTTTTCAGGAATCCAACTTCTGTGATAAGGTCCTCCTTTTGGGGGTTGTTGCATCCAGCTCTGCTCCAAACCCTATTCACAGGCCTGCCCCCAACCTTGTAGCCAGTCTTGCTCCTAACCCTATCCTTGCAGTCTCCAGGAAGAGGGCACGAGGAGGTATGTTGTCTTCGCTCTGGCTAAAATAATCAATGGGCTCTCATCTCCTTCTTCCATTCACATATTCTATGTTATTTGAATGCAGAGGATGCTACTTCAGATGATTGTACAATGACATTATCTAATAAGATTAGCATTGATCAATTTCTTATAAGTTATGGTATCAGTAGTATCAGTTTAACTATACTGTCTTATATGCTTGTTTTGGCTCTGTTTTTCAGATTGAAATTGTGAGTGGAGGAAGGAATAACTCAATTGAAGAATCTATTGAAAAGCTCTAAGAATCTATATTCTTGAACTTACATTGACCTATGCCTACCTTTATTTTATGTAATTGAGATCTAGAATTTAGAAAAGGTGCAACCAAAGAGTATTAATGTCACTGAACAGACTCTGCCGAAGATGCCTCTATCTGCCAGATGTGAATGACCGCAGTATTATCTTTACTATAGCGTGGGTGGGTTTGATAAGATTTCCGTATATGTTATTTAACGGCCTAAAAATAGTTTGAGTTTGTCCTTTAATGACTGATAAACACAAGTGATCTGAACATTGTCTAATGAAGTATGATCTTAACTACTAAAGTATGAGTTAAATTTATACTGAACATTTTCACTTATTTACAATTATCAAAACATGATCTTAACTACATGTTTATTAATGCCTAGGTAGTATTTTTTTTAAATTCAATCAATGTAAAAGACTATTAACTTCGAGACATTTAATTCTCAATCACATTAGAAATGTGTGTGTATGTGTGTGTGTTGCACCCGTTTAATATGATTAATCTGGTAGAGAGCTCCCCATCAACAAAGGTAGAGAGCTCTAAAGTGCATGATGTAGCAAACTATCTTGTTAGGGGTTTCTAGTGTATGAGATATAAGAAATTAGATAGATCTACAAATACAAAGTGCTTACGAGGAGCATCTCAATTATTATATTATATAAAAAGAAAGTTCCAAGGCAGTGCTTCCTCAACAAAAGAGAAGTAAACGATTGCCAGGTATCAAGATGATACCAAGTACACCTGACATCTATAACACCTTGGAGTCAAGACACCATATTACCAAAAAATTAAAAACATGGCATATCATACTAAAGAGGTCAATGTCACAAACAACAAAAGGAACAACCTAGCACCGCCCTAGGTGGCACACTGCCTGCAATAAATGGTTATGTAAATATAGCGCCTCAAGGAAGGGTACAACATGCAAGCCTTGCAATCGCCGTATCAGACTACTAAAGGCCACATGGTGGTTTTCTTGTACTCCAGGCAGATTACAACAATCTGCACGATATCCTTCCAACAAAAGAATAGATCACAAATACCAACACTTCCATGTACAACCAACAAAGGATATACCTATCAGTTTTCACCCTAGAGCTTGAGATCTAGTACTTAAGAAGCAATACCAAATCTCGGCCACCCTGTGTTGCCGCCTCCACTTGCCGAGTGGAACATCCATACCTCATAGCCTTGACAAAGCTCAGCACGAACTAAACATCCATTAACCTACCAGCACATGATTTTACCCTCGACAACAACTAAGCATAATCCTCACGCAAGAGATCCGGGGAGCATGTTTGAGCGTCTCATGCCAATATCTGAAAGTTCACCCGTCTAGCCAGTGTATCTCCAACGTGTCATGGTTAGAACCCGATGAAAGAAGTTTCTACTGCAAAAGCTATTTTGCTCTGTGCGGGCCTAAAACGACATGAACAACACATGATGTGGAAACGTTGTCCCCATTAGTGGCATACACACTCTATAAACATGACGCACACACTTTTGATGAATAGTTTTACCAGTGGTTTCTGTAAAGGAATGTATGTCATATTCGCATTGAATTGCACGCACAAGCCGATTCACCTGAAAACTCAAAATGATGGAGTAAGGTGCATAGTGCACATATATGGCTACAATTGAACGAAGAAGGAAAGTGAAACGAAGAATTAAGAATGCATTTCAAAATTTATAGCACCTCTTCCCACGGTGAGGAAAATGAAACGAAGAAGTATGAACGCATTTGATGCTTCCTTGATCACCAGTTCGACGTTGCAATTACGAGGGCGCTCATTCAGCTACCAAGGCGTGGGTTCCCAATGGCACACATAGAACCGACAGCGAGGATTTTCCCACGATGTAGCTTGTTGTGCTACCATAGCACCTTTCCCACGATGCCCATAGACAACTATATGACCTGTTGCGCCCATGACGCAAAGGCCAACTGCAACAAAGAAGTTAAGCAAACGATATGAAACAGTCATCAATGAAGCTTGGAAGTTAAGTGAATCACTAGAAATAATTTCTCGATGAATTATTTGAAAGTACAACGTTAACCTATGAGATGACAGGTTACAACATGATGTAAATTAATTTAGTTCCGTTGAATTGCTTTTGCTTGTCCATGGAAAATAACATTGTCAAATGCAACTCAGAAGCAAAGAAGAGTATATATGAAATATTAACATTGTGAAATGCAACCCAGAAGCAAAGTAGAGTATATATGGAATATGTTTCATTCATTTATGGATTGACAATTTGCAATGTCATACACGCGTCGAGGATCCAGGCAATAGCAGCACATGCATTCTACAATTTCATCCCTAGTTCATTCAGACACAATCCATTCATGCATAAAAGGGCGTTTTCGGACCCCTGCATGACCGTCCGACACATATGCACAACCACAGCACAGGATGACCACATTTCCAATCTATTCATCTGCAGTACAAAAAACAACAAAGGTAATAAAAATTACAACTATGTCCGTGGAACACCTAGCGACGACTACAAGTGCTGGAGCGAGCCGAAGGCGCGCCGCCGTCATCGCCCCTCCCTCACCGGAGCCGAGCAAACCTTATTGTACATTGGGAAGCCGTCGTGCTAAGGCCCCATTAGCCATCAAAAAATTAGAAACGACACACAAACATAGAGACAATCAGTGTCATGACAACATTACATAACCAGACCCATGACCACACTACTTTTCAGGCATGGTAGTCCATGGTTCACAAACAAATGAAGAGCGATCAGAACTCTTTGATCATGGCAAGCTTTGGGTCGTGCTCGCTGCATTTGACCACCACTTTAGCACTAGAAAGGTTGAAAACAACCACCGTGAAACTAACTTAAGTCAGGACCTTGAAGCGCGAGGAAGTACCCAATTGAAATTTGGATTAAAATTGTACAAACCGATCACTAATGCTTATTATTCTAAGAAGAGTTAATTTATACCCTCATTGGTTGACTTTGTGCCATATTTTGTCCCTTGTGACAGAATTGATCCCAGTTATTTTTTCCCTAATTTGAAACTGATTTGACACATCATGTAAATGTTTTTTTAATTCTCTAGTTTGCCATCTGTTTTTTTTTTCTTTCGCTGACCGAACCGGACCAGACCGGTCGAGACGCACCGCACCTGGCCAACCGAACCGCAGCTTGTGGATCCAGAGCTAAGCCACCAGGCCGCACCGCACCACCCGCGCCGGTGCTCCCTTGTTCTGCTGCACCGCCGACCCGTCTCAATCGCAGGTCGAGGAGGGAGCGCCGTCGCCGTCGCCGCCACGGGGCCGAAGGAAGTCGAGGACGCCTAGCGCCACCACCAGGGCGAACCCCAAGCCAAGGCCCCGGCTCAAGCCCAAGCCCAACCCTACACACAGCACGGCGACTTGCGCGTGCTGCAGGGCGTGGCACGGCGAGCTAGCGCATGCAGCGCACCGTGAAGCCCATCATGCGGCTGGCGAACCCAGCTACCTCGCTCGCCATGCAGAGATTGTTGTAGTTCCACTCGTTGTATGCGGCGGGCAAGGTGTACGTAGTGGTTGCGGATGCGAGTTCATGGCGCGCGCACCTGCCACCCTGCCGCCGCCAGGACACCGTGCCTCTCGGCGCCGACGCCGCCGTGTTATACTGTCACCACGAGGCCGACTGTCGGATGCATGCTCTGCGACACCGCGATGGTGCCGCACATGTAGGCGTCCCACGTGTTGACGTATAATGTGCTGCCTAGTCTCTTCCATCAAATCGGTCTTTTGGTTGCATTAGTTAAAGCATGCACTTCTACATGGTATCAGAGCCAAGAGGTCTTGAGTTCAAGACCCGGCTGGCGGCTAGTGGCGGACACGCACGCCAACGCCAACTTGCCCGGTCCGGCTGCTGTGGCGATGCTCCGTGTCGCGCTCGTCGTGCTTGCCGCTTGGCTCCGGCATGAGCGCCGATCCGATCCTCTAGGACACCACGGCGGCCTCTGGCACCGACATCTCTACGTCGCCGTCTCGCTCACCGCGGCGCCCGCGCAGCTCTCGGCGCGCAACTTCCCCGTGGCCTCTCTTCTATCACGAGCACGGCGCCACCCATCGCGCGGTCGCCCGAGCCATGGCCTCCCCTCCTCCCCCCGACGGCTACCAACCGGAGCAAGCATAGGCATCTGAAAAAGGTCGATGGCTTCATGTTGTTACGGTTCCGGTACATGTCCACGAACCGGACGGGAGCTTTTCCTGCCGGCCGCTTGCACCAACGCACGCAGCGGTGCTTGTCGGCAACTGCACAGCTTCCCTGAACTTGAGTGTCTTGCACGACGTCGACGCTCAGCACAGGCGCGTCCGTGAAGGCCGGTTGCAGGTAAGGAAGGATGCGGCATCAGAGAGTTCTCCTGACCAGGCTTGGGACGAGGAGCGGAGAAGGTCGGCTTGCTCGTCGCCGATGATCTGCCGGAGCTGTGCGACCATGTACCCTCAGGCTCAGGGCGAACTGACGAGGCCGAGCGAGGTCGCCAAGGAAGATGCGCAGTGTCGTTGTGTGCAGAACACGCAAGACACCACAAGAGACGGGAAGGCCCCTTCGACGATTCACCACAAGAGTCGCGGGCTGTGGGCAGCGAGGGCCGGTGTGCTCCGCTGTGGCGGCGAAGGTGTCGGCGTAGTGGAGGCAGCGGTGTGGTGGCGGCAGTGGCGGTGCCAGGATTTTAATCATGTGTAGTCAACTCAATCTTGTGTTGTCAAGATATATGTATTTCTACAAATTTTGTATTATTTTTGGCATGATTTGTGCTTATATATGATACTTTTTCCACAAAGTTGTGTAGTCATTTGACTACACAGCCTATACATTGGCTTCGCCACTGGGTGGCGGTCCTTTTACTCTTATCGCATCACGACAACGATCTGCATGATCGGCCCTCCTCGATCTAGCCATCGATGTGTTCCGAAACTACTGCCAGAGATCTTGCCTAAGGATATATGGATTGTATAGTATCCAGTTGTGCACGTCCATATCAGCCTACATGGCTCCAGGAGGGCGCGACGGAAGCTTTGTTGTTTGTTGACATCACGGGACATGTCGGCATCTTGATTTTCATGGCATAGGAAGTGACGATGAAAGTCTTGATAGCTAAGATCTGAGGATCAGTAAGGCGGAGGGGGCCTTGAAGGCGATGGAGTCAGCCAGGTGTTTGATAATTTTCAGTAGCAGCAGTGTCAAGTGGGGGTGACAGCACAGGAGGATTTCATTTTTGGTGGTGCTCCTCGGGTGCCGAGTCGTGACTTTCAGGGTGAAAACATAAGGTCTTGCCTTCATTGGTTGTGCGTGGCTTGTTGAAGGTATTGTTTTGAGAGCATGGTCTTTTTCCAGGGTGAAAACCTATGATCTTGGATCAGGTGACGACGGCACCTGTGCATTGTTTTCTTTTCAAAGGCGTCGCTTTTGGAGACCTTTTATATTTTTCGGGTGTAGTATTTGGTGATGGTTGTGTGTTGATGCTGAGAGGAGTTGATCACTTTGGCGAGGCCATTTTTTCATTTTTTTCTTTTCAGGGTGTGTGTCTTCTGTATGTCTTTCCCTTCTTACTGGCTTTGCCAATACATCATACTGATTTGACGTGCAAAGGCTGAGTGTAATTGATATCTCCGTGTTACTAATGTATTCTTTTTTTTTGGCTTTGTGATGTATATATGGGAAGAACATAGGCTAAAAGTTTTTTCCGGGAATGAAATTGCTAACTAGTGCTCTGAGCTCCGGTCGACCTTATTACAGTAGTTAGGTCCTCCTTCTATTGCTTAGACTAGTCACAATGGGTAGTAACTTAGACTAGTAACATGCATATGTTACTAGTCTATGTTACTACCTCCATAGTGGGTAGTAACATTAGTCACATTGCTTGCAAGGCTTCTTAGGATGTGTATTACCGAGAGGGCCCAGAGATACCTCTCTGATATTTGGAGTGACAAATCCTAATCTCGATCTATGCCAACCCAACAAAAACCTTCAGAGATACCTGTAGAGCATCTTTATAATCACTCAGTTACGTTGTGACGTTTGATAGCACACAAGGTATTCCTCCGGTATCCGGGAGTTGCATAATCTCATAGTCGAAGAAATTTGTATTTGACACGAAGAAAGCACTAGCGATAAAACTGAACGATCAATATGCTAAGCTAATGGATGGGTCTTGTCCATCACATCATTCTTCTAATTATGTGATCCCATTCATCAAATGACAACACATGTCTATGGTTAGGAAACTTAACCATCTTTGATTAACGAGCTAGTCTAGTAGAGGCTTACTGGGGACACGGTGTTTTGTCTATGTATCCACACATGTATCAAGTTTCCGGTTAATACAATTCTAGCATGAATAATAAATATTTATCATGATATAAGGAAATATAAAATAACAACCTTATTATTGCCTCTAGGGCATATTTCCTTCAGTCACTGCTTTAGTCAGGGAAAAATTCTGACCATACTGCTTCGTTTTTAGACTCTGGAGATATTCAGAAATCTGAGCCCATTTTCAGATTTGAAAATGCATGGCTCATGAGAGAAGGGGTTAATAACATTGTCAGTGATCTCTGGAATGACTCAAACATTTTGGGTAGTAGCATAGATAGATGGCAGAAAAAAATTAGGCTGCTCAGATCCAAAATGAAAGGCTGGAATAGAAATATGAATGCATGGTATAGGGAACTTAAAAAAGACATCATGACCAAACTTGATATTGTTGACAAGCGTTGTGAGATACATGGACTCACAACTGATGATAGAAAAGAGCAATTGGACCTTAGAGCCCAATTAAATAGGCTCCTTCAACAAGAAGAAGCTAAGTGGAAACAGAGAGCAAAGGTGGATGAGATTCTAGAAGGAGACAACAATACCAAATTCTTCCAAGTTAAAGCTAATGGGAGACGTAGGAGGAACATGATTAATAGCATGTACCAATAGGAGGGGGAGATTGCGGGGGACAAAAACCTAATAGATTATATTACACTCTTTTACAAAATCTCTTTGGCCCCCTGATGATTCTTCTGTCTATCTCAATATAAATAATGTTAAAAAAAATCTCAAAAAGACACAGTGACAAGCTGATTGACAAATTCTCCTTACAGGAAATAAAACACGTGGTATTTAATATGGACCATAATAAATCTCCTGATCTCGATGGATTTACTGCTGAATTCTATCAACACTTTGGGGATTAGATAAAAAATGATCTCAAAGCTCTGTTGGATGATTTTATAGATAGAATGATAGATATCCAGTAGGTAGAATTATGGTATCATTACTCTGGTACTAAAAAATGAAAATTCTAATCAAATACAAAAATTCAGACCAATTTGTTTGATGAATGTTAGTTTTAAAATCATTACCAAAGTCTTAACGAATAGGCTCAATTGGGTGGCTGCTGAAGTCATTTCCCCCATCCAGACTGCTTTTATTAAAGGAAGATTACATGAAGCTCTTAACAACATTAATAGGAAGAAGAAAAGTGCTCTCCTCCTTAAGATGGACTTTGAAAAAGCATATGACAAAATTAAATGGACTTTTGTTTTCCAAATGTTTAAAAGAAGGTTTCCCAGACAAATGGATAGACCGGGTTATGGAAACAATCAGAGGTGGCACGGTTTGTGTCAAGGTGAATGATGCCTTGGGAACATACTTCCTTACTCCCAAAGGCTTGAGGCAGGGGGACTCTTTATCACCCCTCAATTTTGATCTAGCTGCTGATGCATTAGCTATTATGCTGGATAATGCTAAGAAGAGTGGTTCAATAAAAAGGAGTTCTGGCTGAAAATATCCCTAATGGGGTAAATACGTTACAATACCCGATGACACAATTTTCTTATTACACGATGACTTTGAGAGCACTCACAACTTAAAGTATATACTCTGTATCTTTGAACAGATGTCTAGATTGAAAATTAATTTTCATAAAAGTAAGATACTTTTATTTGGTAATGCCATAGATAAAAGTGAGGACTACTCTAGAATTTTTACATGCCCTGTTGGTACTTTACCAATGAAATATCCGGGGTTACCTGTGGATGAAAAGCGAATTAGAAATAAATATTTTAAACCTCCTGAAGAGAAAATGAAAAAAAATGTGAAAACTGGCAAGGGAGACTACTTGCCAATGCTAGAAGGACCACCTTGATACAAACCTCGCTGACAGGGTGCCCTACTTTATGATGTCTTTCTATGGTTTGACGGTTGGAGTGTGTAAACGCATGGATTTCTTCAGAGCGAGATTACTATGGCAAGAAAAAATTGAAAGGAAAAAAATATCATCTTGTGAAATTGTCTGACGTATACAGACCAAAAGATGGTGGAAATTGTTTACCTCTGAAGGCTTATGGCAAGATATCATACTTAGTAAATACCAGAAAAAAGGCACTTAGCAATGTGGCTGC